>NC_088864.1:40321272-40436075 GCF_032884065.1 Artemia franciscana | reverse complement strand
CTTGTAAAATGAAATACCTGTATTTGATTTTGTTATATTGCATGTTACTATCAGCACCCTTGCTTCCAACCTAACAAATAGGCAAATACCATGCCTTCTTTTCCTTTTACTCCTTCTTCAGCTCATTTTTCCTCTGAATTTGTGTTGTGTTAGTGTCACAAAAAAGGTATTTTTTCTATGAAAAATGTGTTTGTTGGTAATTTAAATTGTTAATGACAGCCTAATGGTCGTATAGATGGCTCTATGGATCAGATGAATTTTACTTACAGTTACAGGAGAAAATAGACAGGGTTCCAGGTAGAAATATGGTGTTTTTATTAGGAGATTTTAATCACAGGTCATTAGAAACAGGGATAGATGTTATCCTAGCCTAAGTAAATTTGGTATAGGAAAAAAACATACAGTAATGGCTAAAGACTCTTGTAATTTTGTAGGTATAACAATCTAGTTATAATTAGTACAGTGTTTGGTCATAAAATGGCCTATAAGTTAACATGGTATCCAAATGATGGTAAGGCAGCAAACCTTATTGATTATGTTATTGTAAACCAAACTCCACCAGTATCCATAGAAGATACTAAGGTATATAGGGGTGGTGTTATTGATGCTAAAAGTAAAGATCACTATGTGGTAGTATAGGGTTAAATTAAAGCTGAGATTTCAGAAGGGTAACTACCTCCGAGGAAGTTATGATATTGCTAGACTCCAGGATGAGAATTTGAGAGAAAATTTTCAGGAACAGTTGAATACTAAACTGCAGAGTATAAAATTTGACAATGTGGGAGATGAATGGAATAATTTTAGGAAAACAGTTTGTGAAGTTGCTGATGTTATTTTAGGGAAGAAAGTTAGGACTGCAGATAAGAAAATTAGTGAAAGGTTTTATGTTTAAAAGAGAGGAGAAGGAGCTTTTACAAGAATTATCTGAATGATAAGTCCTACAAAAACAAAAGGAATGTAAACAATGTGAAGAAAGCATTAAAATATGAACTTAGGAGGTGTAAAGCAGAGGCCTTGGATAAAATTGTCAAGGATTTGGAAGATGCAGCTATACAGAATAATAGGAAAATATTATACTGGCATATTAATAAATTGAGAGGGAGTAGTCAATTTGGACTTATCCCAGTCAAAGATAGGAATGAAGCCACAATTAGTGATAATGAAAGAGAGATGAGCAGAACATTTTGAGAATATGCTAACCCAAGATAGAGTTACAAGAAAAGATGTAGGGAAAAATGAAAAAATTTGTGATACCTTGGATGTTAAGGAATATTTGTTTTATGAGGAAGAATTAGCAGTACTAAACACTTCAGCAGTACTAAAAGTATAAAAAAAATAATAAGGCTCTAGCTGCTGATTATGTGGCTCAGAGGTTAGAAATAAGCTACTGAAGATTAGGAATATGATTTAAAAAAAGGGAAAGTACCTAGCAGTTTTGCCTGAATTAAACCACTGTATAAGAAAGGTGTTAGAGTAAGTGTGTTAACTATCAAGGCATTAGTCTGGTCTCTGTAAGTAGCAAATTACTTAGTAATATAATATTTTTTAGACTGAGAGATAATGTAGACAAAGTTTCAAGAGAAGAACAGTGTGGTTCTAAAAAGGGTAGATGATGTATCAACAACATTTTCACTCTTAGGTAAATAATTGAGAAGTGCCTGAGTTTTCAAATACATTTGGTCCTCAGTTTTACAGATTATTAGCAAGCATTCGATTCTGTTAATAGAAAAGCTTCAGCAAAGGTCTTATCCTTGTATGGTATACCAGACAAATACATTAAAGTGGTTAGTGCTATGTACAAGAAAAATACTGCTGCAGTTTAGGTAGGAAATGAGGTTAGCAGTTGATTTCATATTAAATCATGAGTTAAAGAAGGCTCTGTTCTATCCACCTTTATATGGATTTTGTCTTAAGAAGCACATGAAAGGCAATGGGAGACCACAGGATCAAATGGGGAGGAAAAACTCTCCTGGGCTTGGATTATGCTGATGATTTAAGCATCCTAGATGAAGTGTGAGCAAAATGAATGAACTTTCGGAGGTTTTACAAGTTCAGGATGCCAGAATAGGTTTGAAAATAAATGTTAAGAAGACTAAGTCACTAAGGCTAAGAAAAAGTTAGGATGAAAAGGTGACCTTAGGTAATGTAAAAATTGATCAGGTGGACAGCTTCACTTACCTTGGTAGCATTATTAGTAAAAATGATGGGAGCAGTGAAGGCGTTAAAAGTAGAATTGACAAGGCTCAGGTTGGTTTTTCATGGTTAAAAGAAGTTTGGAAGAATAGGAAGATAAGTCTGCAAATGAAGACTAGAATATTAGAAGCTACAGTGGTCAAATATCGAATGAGGTTTGAGTGTGCTGAAAAGCAGATGAAGATGACGTTTTCCAAAGAAATTGTCTACAGATTGCTTTGGATACCCAACCTACTGACTGTATTTCAAGCATTAGGCTCTACAAAAAGGTTGGTTCAATCTTGATTTCTAGGGTAATAATGAGAGAAAGGTTGAGATGGCTAGGGCATATTCTCTGGATGAAGGATGACAGATTGTCCTTTTTGGCCAGCCACCTAGTGCTAAATGGAAAGTAGGTTGTCGCCAGTTGGGGTGGATGGATGTCACAAAGAAAGATTTACAGGAAATGGGAACTTCGTGGGAGGGTGTAAAGAGAGAGGCTTTGAATGGATTGGGCTGTAGGAGGAGCTTGCATAGCTGTGTTGGCCTCAGGCAGCTTGGTGCTGTGGTGAGCTGTTTGTAGTAATACAAGTTGTAGTAATAATGGTCATGTAGTGTGTGTGTTTTTGGTAGTGTGTATGGTGATAGTATTCATGTTTGAAACAGTCCAGAGAGAATAAAATACACTTATTAAAAACGGTATGTCAGATTGCTGGTTGTTTAGAGAAAACCTACGAAAATATTTTGACAGCTGTTCAGAGTAGATTGAGGCTAATAGTAGTTTAATTCTTTGCATTAAAATAGAGGGATTTATGAGAAAAGGGACTTTAAAATAGAGAACAAAGAAAACTAAGTTATTCCGCTTATACTTTTTTTCCTCTTTTAGCTATGCCGTGACAGAGGGTATCTTGTTGATCGGATTCGAACACGGTTTTCAGATTCAGATTTCAATTTAGATCTAACACTGAGCGGCTTTAAG
Source organism: Artemia franciscana (assembly GCF_032884065.1). Classification (NCBI taxonomy): domain Eukaryota; kingdom Metazoa; phylum Arthropoda; class Branchiopoda; order Anostraca; family Artemiidae; genus Artemia; species Artemia franciscana. The sequence goes on along the minus strand of NC_088864.1, from coordinate 40,432,924 downwards.
AGTGTTTTTGAGAGGAAATGTGGACACAAACCAAGGTTTGTTTTTAGTTTTTTCAACCATTCAAGTATGCTCAAAATTGTTGCTTTGTTCTGTGTCCTAGATATTTGCTTATCATTTTCTGTTATCAGCCTGGGGATTCAACTTCATTTTTATCTTGCTCAATTACTTGCTTTGTTTATTTGTAGTTTATATGAGTAGCAAAGCCATGTTACTGAACTTTATAGCCCTATTTTCTGATTTCAATCAAAGCTCTCTGTAAATAAGCTTAAAAATATTGTTGTTGCTCTCCTGTATAATAAAAAAACTTTTGGGTGTTATGTTATAGCCTATGTATCCCAGTCCTAAAATAAAAAGTTGTTTTAAATGCAGTGCTTCTACATAATAGACTGGGAACTAGGGAATATTTTACAAATCTCCCCCTCATCCTACCAAATGAAATTATTGCATAGGCTACTCCTTGGTAAAAGACCTTTGATAACCCTCAGGAACCGAACTGAACTTTTTTTTAGAAAGTATTAGAAAAAGTAATTAAAAAAAAACTCCATTTTTATGGTTCCAAAATTACTCTGCATAAATGTTTGTGTTTTTAGCTTGATTAGATTAGCTTACGTTTCAGTTGCACAAAATGTGTACACGAAAAACACCACTGCCACTAAAGATTCTATATAACACTAAATTTATGTTGTACTTGGACATATTAGTGATGCTATAAGTTAAATTACAAAGTTTATCAAAGTTATAAAGTGATGATGACTGGGATACTTTTCCTTTTTATCATTTTCTGGTCATTTTGCAACCTATTTCAAATTTCATGGAAATATTAAAAGCAGTTGTAAACTAAGTAGCTCTTATCTGCTCTAGTATAGGTAGAAAAAGCTAGAAGTGGTTCATTTAACAGTCTTCTATTGTTTGTTCTTTAAAAACAAGAGCTAAAAGCTCATATGGCACTTTTGACAAGTTCGGAAGAGCCAGGAGCTCACATGGCTTAATGCTGGTCGCGATTAAAAATAAGAGCTCTGAGACACTAGGTCCTTCTAAATATCAAAATTCATTAAGATCCGATCACCTATTTGTAAGTTAAAAATACTTCATTTTTTCTGATTTTTCCCTAACCCTAGAAAGCGGGATTGAACCACATTTTTCGTACAGCCTACTTTTTGAAATACGGTTAGTCAGCCAGGTACCCTGAATAATGCGCTTTTCGTCATCCGCTTTTCAGAGTACCCATGCTTCAGAACCATATTTGACCATTGTCAATGCTGTAGTTTCCAATATTCTAATCTTGGTTTACAGATTTATCTTCCTATTCTTCCAAACTTTTTTTTTAACTATGAAAAAACACCCTGAGCCTTGGCTATTCTAGTTTTAACATCTTCGCTGCTCATACCTCACTACCAAGATAACATTTTTAACTACCAAGGTAAGTGAAGCTGCCCACCTGATTAATCTTTTTGTTACCCAATATCACCTTTTCATCTTCACTTATTCATAACCTTCGCGATTTTGTCTTCTTAACATTAATTTTCAAACATATTCTAGCTCCCCGAATTCGCAAAACCTCTAATAAATAATTCCTTTTGCTCATACTTTCATCAAGGATGCTTAAATTATCAGCATAGCCTAAGACCATCAGAGTTCTTTTTCCTTGTTTGAGTCCGTTGTCTCCCATTGCCTTTCCTGTGCTCCTTAAGACAATGTTCGTCAAAATGATGCATGTAAAGGGGGATAGAACACAACCCTGGATAACTCCTGATTTGATACAAAACCAGTTGCTAACCTTATTTCCTACCTTAACCGCAGCAGAGTTATCCTCGTACATAGCTCTAATCATTTTAATGTATTTGTCTTGTATACCATACTAAAATAAGACCTTTGCTTAAGCTCTTCTATCAATAGAATTGAATGCTAGATCATAATCTATAAAACTGAGAACCAAAGGTGTTTGACAACACAGGCACTTCTCAATTATTAGCCTAAGGGTGAAAAAATGGTCCACACATCCTCTTCCTTTTCTAAACTGCACTGTTCTTTTCTTAAAACTTAGTCTACAGCATCTCTAAGTCTAAAAAATATCATTACTAAGTAATTTGCTACCTACAGAGACTAGATTAATTCTTTGATAATTATGACACTCACTCTTATCACCTTTCTTATACAGTTGTTCAATTAAGGTTTTCCTAAAATCGTTAGGTACTTCCCCATTTTTCAAAAATTATATTCACAATCTTCAGTAACTAACTTCTCACCTCAGAGCCACCATATTTAAGAAACTCATTTACCACTATCAGCTCCTGGAGCCTCATTATTTTTTAATCCTTTTAATACTCTGGCTAATCCTACTAATGAAGGGGGATCAGATGTTAAACCTGTATTCTTCTGAATACTGATTCATTTCTTAAAGAGAATGAAAATATTCACATTGTGTAGCTAGTGGCTTTAGGACTTTCATAAATGTTGAATTCCATCACATAATTTCCTTCAAAGTTGTACCTCTTTTATGTAGTTTAGCTCCTGTTTCTGAACCTATGTAAACTTTTCCTGTGCTAATTTTAATTATGAACAAATTTAAAATTAATGCATGTTTCAGATTTAGAAGGAGCATACATGATAGATTTTGTTATATCTTATATTATAACCAAAACCTTGCTTTTTGGAATTTTAGTTTCTACTGACAAGGGTTGCTTCTTACTTGCACTTTGTTATGACGTGCTGTTTGATCCAAGGCTTTTAAAATATGAAAGAGACTACTACTCCCTACTTTAGCCCCTATTTTTTACGTCTAATATCCATATCCCCTTAATTTGCACTTTGAAGCAAATTAAGATCCATTTTGATCTGAGAATTGCTCCCTCTGAACATTTATTAGCATAGGGTTCTGAAATATCAAAAATTAGTTATATCATTCCGTGGTTTGTCAAGGCAAGCTCTTAGAACAGATCTTTTTATAGTGATGCTCACTATGGACCAGGAGTGCCAGGGAGCAACATCTCCTGGAAACAATAAAACATTGAACAATGTATAGAAACAGGAAAATTAGAGATATTCCTGTTTAAATTTCTGTAAAAATATACTTTTTCGTAGGTAAATGTCTATATTAACCTTTTATTCTGTGTGGGCTAAGTACATATTTAATAACAAATGCATCACCACACAGTATTCCCGTATCTGAAACTAGACAGTTTAATGCATAGCTGTTTTTCTTGTCAAACAGTTCGTGGTAACGAACTGTAGTAAGGAGCGACCCGGCTCAATAGTAACCGAAACTCAAAAAATAGAATTTTGATACCAATAGTTACATCAAAAGGATGACATTTTAATGCTGATTTTAAATATATAAGTTTCATCAAGATTAGTCTTACCCATCAAAACTTACGAGCCTGAAAAAATTTGCCTCATTTTAGAAAATAGGGGGAAACACCCCCTAAAAGTCATACGATCTTAACGAAAATCACACCATCAGATTCAGCATATCAGAGAATCTTTTTGTAGAAGTTCCAAGCCCCCTATCCTCAAAAATGTGGAATTTCGCATTTTTTGCCAGAAGACATCACGGATGCGTGTTTATTTGTTTTTTGTTGTTTTTTTTTTTTTTTTTCAAGGGGTGATCTTGTCGACTCAGTGGTCCTAGAATGTCGCGAAAGGGCTCGTTCAAACGGAATTTAAAAGTTCTAGTGCCCTTTTTAAGTGACCAAAATAATTGGAGGGCACCTAGGCACCCTCCCACGCTTATTTTTCCTCAAAATCACTGGATCAAAATTCTGAGATAGCCATTTTATTCACCATAGTCGAAAAACCTAATAACTATGTCTTTGGGGACGACTTTCTCCTCCGCAGTCCCCGTGGAAGGCGCTGCAAGTTACAAAATTTGACCTGTGTTTACATATAGTAATGGTCACTGGGAAGTGTACAGACGTTTTCAGGGGATTTTTTTTTGGTTTGGGGGGAAGAGTTGAGGGGGGAGGGTTACTGGGAAGGATCTTTTTATGGAGGAAATTCTCATGGGGGAAGAGACTTTCAATGGAGGGGGCACAGGATTTTCTAGCATTATTTAAAAAAAAACAATGAAAAAATAAATCCGAAAAGTTTTTTCTACTGAAAGTGAGCAGCAGCATTGAAACTTAAAACGAACAGAAATTATTACGCATATGAGGGGTTTACCTCATCGTAATACCTCGCTCTTTACGCTAAAGTATTTTTGTCATTTCAACTATTTATTCTACGGCCTTTGTGATTCAGGGGTCGTTCTTAAGGAATTGGGACAAAATTTAATCTTTAATGTAAATAGCGAGGTATCGACGAGGGGTGAGCCATCTCGTATGCGCAATAAAAACATACGAATATAGAAGTTCGCTACGTAATCTAATTCGTAAGTTACGTATATTTTTTACTTATGAAAACGTTCGTAAAAAATTATAAGTTATAGTGCCTTTTTAAGAAATCAAAAAATTGGAGGGCAACTATGCCTCCTCCCTTGCTCCTTTTTCTCAAAATCTTCCGATTAAAACTATGAAAAAGCCATTTAGCCCCAAAAAATTAATGTGCAAATTTCGTTTTAATTATTTATGTGCGGAGAGCCAAGATCAAAACATGCATTAATACAAAAAATTCCAGAAATTAAACAAAAAAAAACAAGTTTTTTTAATTGAAAGTAAGGAGCGACATTAAAACTTAAAACGAACAGAAATTACTCTGTATATGAAAGGGGCTTTTCCTCCTCAACGCCCCGCTCTTTACGCTAAAGTTTTTTACTGTTTTAAAATGTAGAGTTGAGAGAAAGAGTCAAACTTTAGCGTAAAGAGCGGGGCGTTGGGGTGGGAAATCCCCTTTCATATACGGAGTAATTTCTGTTCGTTTCAAGTTTTAATGTCGCTCTTACTTTCATTTAAACAAACTTTTTTGTTTGTTTAATTAATCTTAAATCGGCAAGTTATATCAGACTTTTCATTCGATGGCTTTTTGACACCCTTTTTGCCAAAACTGTCATTTTGCATAAAAAAAAATTGCAGAAGCGCCTCTTCACTGAGGCACAATCTTTTATACTACTTTAAAAATGCACTATAACCCTCACTTTCCTTTCTAATGAGCGTTCTCCCGATACTCTAAGACCATTGGCTAGGTATACCGGTGAAAAGTATGCATCGGCACTGTTTCTGTTTTCTGTTTCTGTTTCTGTTTTTTCTTGCCTGTTTCTGCCTGTTTCTGTTTCTGTTTTTACAAAAAACAGAACAGAAAACAGAAACAGGCTACCTGTTTTTGTTTTACCTGTTTCTGTTTCTGTTCTGTTTTTTTTTCATCTGTTTTTTTCCGTTTCTGTTTTTTTTTTATCTGTTTTCTGTTTTTTTTTCTGTTTTTTTTTTTTTCAAATTCCGCGCTATCTAGCGGGCATGATACCGAAACGCATGATACCTACCCGTGCCTACCGTACCGAAACGCACATCTAGCGGGCATGATACCATGATACCGTTGATTTTTGAATTTAAACAAAAAGGGAATAGGTGTGGGAAAAGTCAAAGTCATGGCCAATTGTAGAAAAAAGCTAAGACAGATTGTCCAATTAAGTGGGCAACCCAGTCAAGGTTAATTTTACCCCTTTGATTGCCGTTGTGACTGTCTCCCATTTATGCTACACCTCTCCGTGCATGCATGTCCCTTGACAATGCCAAAATAGAGTCAACCCGTTGACTACGGGTTGACTACTTGAAAATTTTCCTCTCATGCATGTCACTCCACAATGCTCAACTAGAGTCAACCTCTCATGCTAATTCACGGCGGGGTAAATATGAGCGAAAGAGAGAGATAGAGAAAGAGAGAGAAGCTTGAACGCTATACAGTGAACATGGGCTAGATGGGAACCCCATATGACAATGTCTCTACTGTTGGTATATGTGTAGCGGATGGCTATTACCGCTTGAGCAACGGTCTAACCATTGACGGCTTTAAGGATTCGTGCTTTAAGCGGCAAACATGGGCTCAATGAAATCCCATATAAAAGAGGAATATAGCGTTGGTATTTACTTAGAGCAGTGGTTCCCAACCTTTTTCGGTCCGCGTACCCCTAGTCAAGGCCCAAAAAGTTTGCGTACCCCTTTCTTGAGAATCGTTGTTTTACTTTTTTCTTAACTAAAATCAAATTTTCAAAAACACGAGATTTATTGTCCAATATGACGGTGCTTAAATGTACTTACAAAATCAATGAGAAACTTGAGGCTGCTTTTTTGCTAAAATATTATCAAATCTTGGCTCGATGTCACTAACGGCAATTATAAGGTCATTTTGTACACTCAGTCTGTTTCTGTGTTTGGTTTTGATCAATGACATTGCCGAAAATGACACTTCACAAAGGTAAGTGGATCCGAATGGTAACAAAGCAGACATGGCGATTTCACTTAGTTCCTTGTATTCTCCTTTCACCTCCAGCCAAAACTGGGAAACAGTTACATTTTGGAATTTCAGTTCTAAGGCGCGATCAGTGGCAAGTTCGATCAGATTCTCTGTAAGCTTGTCACTAAGACCGGAGCTTGAGGTCACGTCTTCAACAAATGGATTTTGGATCCAATCCTGCGTTCTATCTTGGTTCATAATCGATGGGAAATATGACACAAGTTCATTTCGCAACTTTGTCAGATGCTCCCGAATGCAATCACAGATTGTGTTGAGGTTATCAATTTCACTATCGTCCGCAAACTTGTCAAGGGTCGGGAAGACACTAACGCTGTTTCTTTGAACCTTTTTAAGCCAGAACTCCAATTTCTTGATGAAAGCACACATCTTCGAATTCAGGGAGAGTTCGTCCGTCCGGAAACCTTGCATTGACAGATTCAAGTCATTCAGTTTGTCGAAAATATCCGCAAGATAGGCCAGGCTGCAGACCCAGTCCTGGTTTTCAAAAAGTGAACTGAATGCAGATTTTTGCTCCAGAAGAAACATTTGAACTTCTTGTCGAAGCTCGAAAAGTCTGTTTAAAATCTTCCCACGAGACAACCAGCGAACTTCTGTGTGCAGAAGTAAATGTTGATGTTCTGAACCCATCTCTTGGCACAGCAACTTGAACATTTTTGAGTTCAGTGGTCGGGCTTTGATGAAGTTGATCACTTTTACAGCCTCGTTGAGGGTCTCGTGCAGATGTGCGTTCATCCTTTTCGATGCAAGAGCTTGTCTGTGAATGATGCAGTGCAACCACTTCACCTTTGGATTTTTCTTCCTTATCCAGGCCATGAGCCCATTATTCTTCCCTGTTAAGGCGGCAGCTCCATCACTGCAAACTGATAGACACCAGTCCCACAAGATGCCCCCTTCTGCGAAGAATTTGTCAATCACCTTGAATAGTTCTTCTCCTGTTGTTCTTGACTGTAGGTTTTGACAAAACAGAATATTTTCTCTTATGTCAGAACAATCTAAATATCGAACAAAGACGATCACCTGGGCTTCACCTGACACATCCGTGCTTTCGTCAAGCTGTAACGCAAACATCTTCGTCAACTTTATTTGCTCAATAACCTGCATGACAATATCGCTTGCAATGTCTTCTATCCTTCTTGAAATGGTATTGTTCGACACAGGTATAGACTGAAGGGCAGTAGCAGTTTTCGTGTCAAACATTATTTCACTGACTTTCACTAGTGCTGGTAATATCAGACATTCGGCGATGGTGTGCGGTTTTTTCTGTTTCGCAACTAAATATGAAACAGCATACGAAGCCCGGAGAGCCTTTGAAGAAACTGATGCCACTTTTGCAATTTCCAAACAGTTACTAGCGAATGCTTCTTGTTTACGCTTGAAAAACTCTATGGGCTTACCGACATGAGAAGGGTGCACACTACTGAGATGCCGGTTCATATGCGCAGGTTTCATGGAACTGTTGGCCAAGACTTGACCACAAAGAACGCACTGTGCATTCACTGGATCAGACTTTGTCGCACTAAATCCGAGCCCTAGGTGTTCTGACAAATATCGACGCACTTTGACCGATGATTCGTCATATTTCTTCTTCTTAGGTGCAGGTTCAGAGTTTTGGGGACCATCATTCGGCTTCTTGTTATTCCTGATCAGGAATCTATCCATCTTTGTTTGCAACCACAATTCACGAACTTCGTGTTTCAACAGATGACAAGATACTGAACTCGCTGAGTTTAAATCGAGACCTTACGGCTATGGAGAAAAATTAGCGGGTTACTGAAAGCGAAAGTTTTGAAAATGAGTCTGAAATTACGTACAATGGGTTATGTTATCTGATTTTGAGGGAAATGTTGGAACTGAGTCAGAAACAAGTTTTAAAGATGTAGACTAAATTAATTTTGGGACCTTCGCGTACCCCCTGCGAGGGTTTCGCGTACCCCCTGGGGTACGCGCACCACCGGTTGGGAACCACTGACTTAGAGCAATGGGTTACCGCTAGAACAGCGATCCAACAAGCCACGGCTTGAAGGCATCCGTACTTTAAGCGGTGAACCTAGACACCTTGGTATGTGTGTAGCGGAGGGTTATTACCACTTGAGCAATGGTCTAACCATAGAGCGTTATAGAGCGTTGGTATTTGCTTAGAGCAATGGGTTACCGCTATAGCGACGGTTTAAATAGCCTCTAACTTAAGCGGTGGACATAAGCTAGATGGGATGACTCTGTGTCTGTCTGGTATATATTAGCAAGCAGCGGTCTAAGTAGCCTCGGCTTGAAAGCATCCATGCGTTAAGCGGTGAATATAGTGTTGGTATATGCTTTGAGCAATGGTTTACCGCTAAAGCAACGGTCTAAGAGCAACTAGGGTAAATTGTCAATTATAAATGACATTTAAGCTTGAAAGGAATATAGCGTTGGTATCACCCGATTGGACACATTTTATGACAAATTTCGCCCCCCCCCCCTAAAAATACGCTAGTGTGTTGAATTACACGAAGTTACTCATCTTTTGTATGTGACTACAAGGATTTAACAAGAAGATGTTTTCTTTCCTATTAGAAATAGAAGAAGTAAGGAAAAAACAGGAAAAACAGCTGTTAAAACAGCTGTTTTTTTTAAAAAAACAGCTGTTTTCTGTTTTTTCGAAAAACAGAATAGATTACAGAAACAGGTCACCTGTTTTTGTTTGACCTGTTTCTGTTTCTGTTCTGTTTTTTTTCTAACTGTTTTTTTCTGTTTCTGTTTTTCTCAAAAACAGAAACAGTGCCGATGCTTAGTGAAAAGCAAATAAAAACACATCAATGATCATCCTACAAAAAAAATTTCCTTTTGTAAATAGGGGCTTGAAACCTCTATATTAGGGTTCTTTTACTTGCTGAGTTTGATGGTATAATTGTCATCTAGATCTTTTGGGTTGACATTCCCCACATCCTTTTTTAAAATACAGGCAAGTTTTCTTATGCATGTGTTTTTGGTGGGTAACTTTGAATTGATAAAACATAAAAGTCAATTCTTTTGTGTTTGATATTTATAATCACCCTAAAAGCTGATCCTTTTAACCTGTATACGAAACTGTATACTGTATCGAAACTTATTTTCAGAGTTTCAGGTAATATTAGCATGAGTCACTCCTTACGTACAGATCGGCAACACGAACTGTTTGGGTATGGATTTTTGGTAATTTACTGTTTTTAAAGTTACCTATTAAAAGTTTTGATAAATCAAATCTGAAATAGAATATTTTATGATCCATTTTAATATAAAAGCCGATGCAAGTTCGCCAATGCTAGGATTGTCTTCGTCTCTCTTTCTCTTCTTTTGGTTTCTACTTTAATTAGATTTCTAGCTCATGCCATGTATTTGAAACTAGTCAAGTTATACCTACTATTTATTTTTAATGTCTATGTAATCAGTCAGCTGTCCAGCTTTTATTGGTGACTACTGTCAACATGTTCTTCCGTATTGGTGATTTTCCGCCACCCCTTTTTGTACCCCCTGACTCAATCGATGAACCATGCCTTGTGACAAGTAGCTCACAATTGTTTCATTTCTTTTTTCAGGGGATCAGATTGTTCACTTTTCCTCCGTTCCTTCATTTTCCTCCGTCATCATGAGAATCCAAATGGTAAGATAAATGAGTGCTAATTATATATATTTAAATATTTTATAGATTATATAAAAATATTGTAAAGGTAGATATAACATTTAAGCAAGAGTTAACGGGTTTTAATTTCAATAGAGCAGTGAACAAAAATAAAAACAAAACTGCACTTTGATTTAAAAAAATTTCCGAACATTTCGGCCCCACGTCCGGGAGCTTTTTTTCAACCGAAAAAAGAAGAAGAAAAAGAACAACAAAAATATAGAATTTTTTTTTTTTAAACAACACACAAAAAAGAAAAAACACAACAACTAAACTCACGAAGAAGAAGAAAGAAAAAATGACAGTAAATAAATAAGAACAACTCACATTATAAACAAACTCCCAGCTCTGGTATTATAAATATAAGAATATAGCCAAAGCAGCAGTATATAGTGAAATCATGGGTCACTCTCCTCTACAAATCTGTGTATAAATGGGAATCTATTACAACAGAAGACTGTATTTACTTGAACAAACTAAAGAAGGTCACCAAACCCTAAGTTCATCACCCCTAACAAAATCTCACAGGTTAATCAACAAATTCATGAATTATAAATTAAATTGATTTTTTTGGTTTTTATGGCACTTGGTATTAACCAAGTGACATCTCAATCGCAAATTCTGTCGGTCTGTCGGTCCCGGTTTTGCTACTTTCGGCACTTCCAGGTAAGTTAGGACGATGACATTTGGCAGGCGTATCAGAGACCGGACCAGATTAAATTAGAAATAGTTGTTTTCCCGATTTGACTATCTGGGGGTCGGGGGGAGTGAAGGCCGGTTAATTCGAAAAAATAGAAAAAATTAAGTGTTTTTAACTTACGAACGGTTGATCAGATCTTAATGAAATTTGATGTTTGGACGGATATCGTGTCTCAGAGCTATTATTTTAAATCTCGACCGGATCTGGTGACATTGGGGGGGAGTTGGGAGGGGGGAACCTAAAATCTTGGAAAACACTTGAGCGGAGGGATCGGGATGAAACTTGGTGGGAAAAATAAGCACAAGTCCTAGATACATGATTGACATAATCGGAACGGATCTGCTCTCTTCGGGGTAGTTGGGGGGGGGGGTATTCTGAAAATTTTAAAAATGAGATATTTTTAACTTATGAACGGATAATCGGATCTCAATGAAATTTGATAGTTAGAAGGATATCGTGTCTCAGAGCTATTATTTCAAATCCTGACCGGATCTGGTGACATTGGAGGGAGTTTGGGGTGTGGGAACCTAAAATCATGGAAAACAATTAGATTGGAGGAATTGGGATGAAACTTTATGGGAAAAATAAGCAGAAGTCTTAGATACGTGATTTACATAATTGGAACGGATCTGCTCTATTGGGGGGGGGGTTAATTCTGAAAATTTATAAAAATGACGTATTTTTAACTTACGAAGGAGTGATCGGATCTTCATGAAACTTCATATTTAGAAGGACCTCGTAACTGAGATCTCTTATTTTAAATTTCAACCTGATCCAGCATCATTGGGGGGGCAGTTGGGGGGGGACTGGAAATCTTAGAAAATACTTAAAGCGGAGATATCAGGATGGAACTGGATTGGAAGAATAAAAACTTGTCTAAGATACGTGACTGACATAACCGGACGGGATCGGCTCTCTTTGGTGGAGTTGGGGGGGGGGGGTAATTTTGAAATTTAGAAGGATCTCGTGCGTTAAAGGTCTAATTTTAAATTCCGACCAGATCCTATGACATTGGGGGGAGTTAGAGGGGGAAACCAGAATTCTTGGAAAACGTGAAAATTGGGGTATTTTTATCTTACGAAGAGGTGATCGGATCTTAATTGAATTTGATATTTAGAAGGAATTCATGTCTCAGAGCTCTTATTTCAAGTCCCGACCAGATCTTTTGACATTGGGGGGAGTTGGAGGGGGGAATCTAGGAAAACACTTGGAGTGGAGGAATCGGGATGAAGCTTGGTGGATAGAATAAGCAAATGTCCTTGATACGTGATTGACGTAGTTGTACAGGATTCGCTCTCTTTGGGGGAGTTGGGGTGAGGGGTTCAGTGATTTGGCGAGTTTGGTGCTTCTGGACGTGCTAGGACGATGAAAATTGGTAGGTGTGTCAGGGAACTGCACAAATTGACTTGATAAAGTCTTTTTCCCAGTTTGGACCATCTGGGGGGCTAAAGGGAAAGGAAAAATTAGAAAAAATTAAATGTTTATAATTTACGAGTGGGTGATAGGATCTTAATGAATTTTGATATTTAGAAGGACATCGTGACTCAGAGCTCTTATTTTAAATCCTGACCGGCATTAAGCCTCTGATTTTCCTTCTAAATCAATCTATTGATTCTTAGAATTTTGCTAGAGCTCATACCATATTCGCAAAATTTTGCTATTTGGAGTTTAGTAATTTAAGGTCATTTTTAAGAACTTGCCAAAAAAAAACCAGTTTTTCAAATTTCTCAAAATCTAGTACTCTTTTTTGGGGTTTGTAGGAACAATTCAAATTTGATAGAAAATTTTAAATTGTCTCAATATGAATAGTTTATAGTATAGTATATAACTTTTTTTTATTTTTACTCTTTAAAATTACTGTAGTAATAGTGAAATATGAGACTACTATTTATTTCTAGGTTAATATAACAATAATAAGTAATTTTTAGTCCCCATTATTTTCTTTTTAAGAATAGAGGGTGGGGTCCGTCGGATCAACCGGGGAAGTAATTTGGATTTTTTTTTTTGTTTTGTTTATTTTTCCTTTGATTATTTTCTGTTGAATACTTAGTTCTTTGTAATGCAGATATTTGTTGCTTGACTTTCATAATTACAGCGTAGACCTGAAATTTTCCCAGAAATGGCAAGATAGTAGATATCAATTTCGCATTTCTGACTTGTTTTTATGGCACTTGGTATCTACCAAGTGGCATATAGCGATCGCAAATTCTGTCGGTCTGTCTGTCCCGGTTTTGCTACTTTAGGCACTTCCAGGTAAGCTACGACGATGAAATTTATCAGAAATGGTATCTACTTGGTATCTTTTTGGTCACTTGGTATCTAACTTGGGGGGCATTAAATTGGAAAAATTAGAAAAAATGAGGTATTTTTGACTTACGAAGGAGTAACCGGATCTTAATGAAATTTGATGTTTGGAAGGATATCGTGTTTCAGAGCTCTTATTTTTAAATCCCGGCTGGATCTGGTGACATTGCGGGAAGTTGGGGGGGGGGGCTAAAATCTTGGAAAACGCTTAGAGTGGAGGGATCAGGATGAAACTTGGTGGGAAAAATAATCACAAGTCCTAGATACGTTACTGACATAACTGGAATGGATCCGCTCTCTTATGGGGAGTTGGGGGGAGGAGGGTTAATTATGACAAATTAGAAAAAATAAGGTATTTGAAAGTCACGAACGGGTGATCAGATCTTAATGAAATTTTATCTTTAGAAGGACCGTGTACTTTAGAACTCTCATTTTAAATCTCGACCAGATCTGGTGATATTGGGGGGAGCTGGAGGGGGAAACCGGAAATCTTGGAAAACGCTTAGAGTGGAGAGATCGGGATGAAACTTGATGGGAAGAATAAGTACAAGTTTAGATATGTGATTGACATGATTTGAACGGATCCGTTCTCTTTAGGGGAGTATGAGGTTGTTAATTTGGAAAGATTAGAAAAATTGAGGTAATTTAACTTTAGAACGGGTGACCGGATCTTAATGAAATTTGATATTTAGAAGGAACTCATGTCTCATAGGTCTTATTTCATATCCCGACCAGATCTGTTGAGACTGGAGGGAGTTGGAGAGGGAAGCCGAAAATCTTTGAAAACGCTTATAAATGTCGTACATACGTGAATGACGTAACCGGACTGGATCTGCTCTCTATGGGGGAGATAGGGGTGGGGTTCAGTGCTATGGCGAGCTAGGTGCTTCTGGACGTGATAGGACGATGAAAATTGGTAGGTGTGTTAGGGAGCTGCACAAATTAACTTGATAAAGTCGTTTTCCCTGATTCGGCCATCTGGGGGCTGAAGGGAGAGGAAAAATCAGAAAAAATGAGGTATTTATAACTTACGAGTGGGTGATCGGATCTTAATGAATTTTGATATTTAGAAGGACATCGTGACTTAGAGCACTAATTTTAAATCCCGACCGGCTGTTTTTTTTTAAAGCAATCTATTGATTCTTAGAATTTTGCCAAAGCTCATACCATATGAGCTCTTAGCTCTTCCGACCTCGTCACAAGTACCATTTGAGCTTTTAGCTCTTGTTTATTATCTTTTAACGAGCAATCTGTGGCATTTTTGTGTTGCTGTGGCCTATTTTCTAAATTCTGCCGTGTTCTTCCTACATAAAATTTACCACAAGAGCATGGAATTTTATATACCCCCTTTTGTATGTTTCTTGGAACTTTGTCTTTTCTAATTTTTAGCAGGGAGCTTATAGTTTGTCCTGATTTAAATGCTGTTTTTATATCATGTTTTTTTTAATCCTTTTCTTAATTTCTGTGGCACAATTGGAATTTAAGGCAAAGTTATGTAGATTTATTCCAGTTGACCCATATTCTAATATTTCAGGTTCCATTAACTTTTTTTCCTTTTTCTATTATTTGAGCAATCATATTTTCGGGATATCCATTTCCTAATTGAATATCCTTAATGAAAATTAGTTCACTGCTTATGTGAAATGGCGATGTTAATTTTAATACCCTATCAACTAAAGAAATAAATACACCCCTTTTTACTTAAATCGGGTGATTTGATGCGAAAGACGAATAATGGTTGTTATTAGTCGGTTTACTGTGAATTGAACAAGCTTTTTTATTATTATTTCTATGGATCGAAATATCTAGAAACGGCGACTTATTCTCAGTTGTTTTTTTCAAAAAACTAATTCCCCTCCCAAATTATTTAAATGTTCCAGAAAACATTCAATTTGTGATTTCCCATAATTCCAAATAACTAAAACGTCGTCGAACTATCTGCCCCAAAATTTTGGTTTTAAAAAATGTGTTTCTATAGCTAAAGTTTCCACATACTCTACATAAATATTTGCTAACAGTGGACTTAAGGGCCCTCCCATTGCTAATTCTCTAATTTGATGGTAAAAATTATTTCTAAACTTGAAATAATTAGCATACCTATTAGATTCTATCGTAAACGAATGTTTTTGCAGGAAAATATCCGAAAAAATGTCATATATGTGATAATGCATGCTAGAGGGTGTCTTGTCAGGGGATTGGAATTCCCTAAAATATTGCAATCTAGCAATGAAGGGGCAAGTTTCCACTGTTCAAATGAAAACAATTGTCATTTCGTAGTTGATAAATTTATTTTGAGAGTAAAAGCATGAAATAATCTTTAGGTGTGACATTGTGCGCTAGAAGCACATCGGGAGTGGTACATTGTGTCACGCTGACCCCAATTGCTAGGAGTCACTAGATGAAACTTTAATGGGAATTTTTTATTTAGTATAAATGATTTATTATTTTGTAAACAATTTTTTTTGGCATAATAGTACCCAAATAATGTTATATGTTCGATAATGCTTGCTAGAGGGTGCTATTTATCAGCCATTGAGGGTTACAGGCCGGGAATTATCACGGAATATCCTAATATAGCACTGAAATGGCAAGTTTCCGCTGTTCAAATAAAAAACATTGGTCATGTTTAAGTGTAAAAATTTATTTTAAGGGGAAAAGCTTGAAAATCCCTTAGGTGTGATAATGTGTGCCAGAAGTGTCATCGGGGGGGGGCTGGTACATTGTGCCACGCTGGCATCAATTGCTAGGAGTCATCAAAAGAAACGTTGATGAAGATTTTTTCATTAGGTTTAAATGATCGATTCTAGTGTAAACGAATAGTTTCGCATGAAAATGCCCAAAAATGTCATATATGTAAAAAAGACTATTAGTAAAGAATGCGCTAAAAGGAACCCGCAGTATCGTCGGAAAATACTCTTTAAAGTATTACTCAACAAGCAGGTGTACTTCAAATGTAAGCAAATTCCAATAATCGATTTTCCATCAATTCATTTAATCATTTTAGCATGCAAAACAGATTTCATTATGCGTTGAATTGGCTATCATTTAGAATGTATTAACCGATTTAAAATATTAGAAACGGTTTCATGGTTTGGACGTCCAAGGATGTCGATTGGATGGGAATGTCCCTTTCGAATCGTAATACAGACATAAAGTCCTTAGAATATAAAGGTTCCCTTAGAAAAACGCCTTTTCTGAGAAAGAAAATGAAATCTCGAAGAAAAAATAACGCTTTAAAAAAAAAAGAAATCCCACAGAAAATAAAATCTCCATGAGTATTATGTAAAATCAGAGAAAATTTAACTTGTAACAAGTTTCACGAACAAAAATCATCACGCAAGAAGTTATTCGAACGGAAATTCAGTTTGCTAGTGCCCTGTTTAAGTGACCAAAAGACTGGAGGGCAACTATCCCCACTCTCCGAAGGTTCCCTCCCTCTAGTCATCTAATCAAAATTTTGAGATAGCCATTTTGTTCAACTTAGTTCAAAGGTGTAATATCTTTTGTTTTGGTGATGATGTAGCCTTCCATAGTCCCTGGGGAAAGGGCTGCACACTGTATCGGTACCGGAAGTATCGGTATGGACGTATTGCTATGGGGTATGTTGGTATTGCAGGTATCTTAGACAGATTTTTATAGCTCATATAAAAGATATTGCTCATATCTTTGGCCTTTCTATAAATTCCGCCATCAGCAAATTCCAAATGGCACTAAAAACAGCACTTTTGGTGCCATGTCTCAAGTGAAAAAGCTGGGACTGTTGGGCTACCAAATCTCTTTAGAATGGCTTTTAATGCCTCATTTGGAAGTTATTGCTCATATTTGCGTGATGTTTATCAATTTTACCATCCGTAAGTGTGATATAGCACTAAAAACAACACTCCTGACATCACTTCTTAAATAGAAAAACTATTTTCTATTTAAAAGCTATTTAAAACGATTCAGCGTAAAAAAATTCATACTTTTCTGATAGCTGCAGAAATCCTCCCTTCTGTGTAAAATTTTTTCCTGGAACTCCAAACATGCTAAAATAGCCCCTGGACAATTCACTTGGAAAAATATCCGCATGCAAAATTGAGGTGGCAAAGAGAAAGTAAGAAAAATAAAAAGAATTTCGTTTAGAAGATATGTCAAATCTCTCCACTGGAAAATTTTCCCTTGAAAGCCAGTGCCTAGCAATTTATCTCCCCACGGAAACTGCATGAAAACCTACCCCAACCACAAAATTCTCCCTCCCAAAAAAGTGTGTATACTTCCCTATAACAAATACTATACGTAAACAATGGACGAGTTTCATAACTTGTAGGCCTCTCCCCAAGGGGTGTGGGAGAGAAAAGGGTCATGTTACCCCTAAAAACATAGTTCAGCTGTGCTGAACAAAATGACTATTTAAAAATTTTGATTGAACAACTCTGGGGAAAAATGAGCATGAGAAAGACCCCCTCCTATGTCCATTTTTCCTAACAGATAGCCGCCTGAGGTGGGTTAGTTGTCCTCCAACATTTCAGGTCACTAAAAGGTCACTAGAAGTATATTTTCCGTTTAAATGCACTCTAACAATCCTCTATGACCATTATCTCGATACAAGCAACTCTGGAAAACAAATAAATTAAACACGCAACAATTATCTTTCTTTCGGCAAAAAAAAAACAACAACAAAATTCTAGATTTTATTATGTAGGAGCTTGAAACTTCGATTCAAGGTTTCTCTGGTGCGCTAAATCTGATCAGTTGCGACAATTATATTTATTATTATTGGTGGTGGTTTTATTTGTTTTAGTTTAGTGTTTTTTTGTTTTTTTTTGTCGTGTGCTGAGGACGCCTAATTTTTATACAGGCGGAATATCCGCGTTATTTTGGTCATTTCTCTCTTCTGGCCGCAGTCTCGTTGGAGTTTTTTTTGTGGAGTTTTATCTTTTCTTTGTTATATATATACATATATATATATATATATATATATATATATATATATATATATATATATATATATATATATATATATATATATATATATATATATATATATATATATATAAGTCGTATGCTCCACAAGTCGTATGTCCGTCTGTTACACTATTATTACCGGTATTATCGGTAATACACGTTATTACCGTTATAAAAAAAAGAGAAAAAGCCTAAAAAAACTTGAAAAAAACTATAAAAAAAACAAAAATCTGAAAAAGCTAAAAATAAAAAAGTATAAAGAAGAAAAAAACTAAAAAAGAAAAAAAAGAAAAAATTACTTTTTTGAATAACAAGTATTCAAAAAATTGAGGCTCTTTCAATTTTATCAAATTGTTTAAAATATAAAAAAAATGGTAATTGCACAAATATTTCAATATATTTTGACAATGGATTAAAGTAATTCGAAAACGTTAAAACAGAAACTCAAAAGGTTGAGGTTTATTAGCAATTGTTGAACTTTAGAGTGCTAGGTACACAATGAAAATTTGTCCAAGTTTCAATTAGTGTCAAATGTTACCAAATGTCAAATGTTACCAAAACCTGAACACCAGGACGAAACACTGGAGCAACGCAAAACCAGGCTTGTGGTTCAAAGAGAAAGGGCCAGATTAGGAATGTGCAATTTACATCAACGAAGGCGTGTCGAGGAACCACGAGAGCAACGCGAAGCCAGACTTGCAGTTGAGAGAGAAATTAAAAAAAAAAGGCGTGTCGAGGAACTACCAGAGCAACGCGAAACCAGGCTTGCAGCTGACAGAGAAGGTAAAAAAAGAAAGTTTGTTGCTGTATGTGTCGCTGAAAGCGTGATAGAAAGAATTCTATCATTTTACAATCTTCAGCTGTGTGCAATTTTTCGTTGTTCGTCAATCAGTGTAAAATTCAAAATCTACCACTACCTGGCTGAAATGCCTTTTGAGATAATTTTCGTAAGATTCTTCTATCTTAGAGTATGTGGATCCTTTGGTCCACAGTATTAAGTGTACTAGCCAGTTTCTGTCAAATACTCTCTGGGAGGTTGTCAGTGTCACTCGACCACCGAACCCTTAAATTTTCATCAGTGCATTTGTTGGAGAGGCTTTCTCAGCTGTGCCTCATCACCTAGAAACTAAAGAGCAATGATGGAAAAGTACAGTGCTCAAACGACAGAACCCTGTTCAATTCAAAACCGCTGGTGCTAGCCACTACAATTGGAAGCCGGTAGATTAAAACTGGTTATACCATTCTCAGCCGTAGTTACACTCGTTTTCATAGTTCTCATTAATGTTTGTTTGGTCACCAAATCAGGAGAAAGTGCCGCCCAGTAGTTGTTAGTTTTCGGGATTAGCAGTTATTCCTGGAACATTCTCTACTGCTCTAGGTTGTCATACCTCAACTGAAAAGTCGACTGCACGAACAAGCAAGCAGGCGTCGTGCAAAGATTATGGCCGGAATCAGCAAAGAAAGGAAGCATTTCTAACTAATACTGTAGATAAAACTCAAAATTGCCACTTCGTTCAGATCTCAGCTTCTTTTTCAAGATTCCAAGTAGGTCTAAACACCAAAACCAAATATGGGCATTTCTGGACTCGGATAATCGTTCTTTTACACTATGAACTGGTTCATGGATAAGCTCTGCTGCTTCTGACACCTACGCTTCTTCGATGGTATCTCCTTCAAGGAGCATCTTATACGCCTGTTTTGCCTTTTCAGTTTCAGGTTGCATGTCATTGGCATCAAACACTGCTATTTTGGTGATAAAAGATTCGCATAAAGTGCTACCTCCAACAGACCATGGCCTCGCACAACAGGCGAGACACCTTAGCCTTGTAACATACTTCACCCAGTGTTAGCCACGTATATGATTGACTTTTGGTTTCCAAAATTCCTGATTCAGTCATAAGGAAGGCAATGGCTCCTAGGAAACTCTTGCGCGTGTCAAATCCATTTAGGACAACAATGACATTTCTCAAAACACTTACGGCTGGCTCTGCATCGACGATGCGCTTTGCCCTCCAGTAAAGCGGTTCGTCAGTAGTAATGACTAGAGTTTTTCCAGCTCGCTAGCATTATTCTTTTTTCTTTTCTTTTTTGAAGTACATAAAACGGTACAAACCTTCTATATAGCCCTGAACCCAGTCATGTAGCAAGCACTATGGAAGATGGCTCAACTGATTAGGTCAGCCAAAGAAAGGCACTAGGGAATGGAAACTGCAAATTAGAGGAGTGGGGTAATTCTGGAATACTGGTTTGAAATTAAACTCTTCGAGACTTTTAAGGCACTATTCCTAGCTTGATAGGACATATTGGATTGACCCAAAATTACTAAAATTACTAGTTCATATAGGTTGACTATCACAACCGTTTGAGGTAAGATGAAGTAATTGACAACGTAAAATCAAGTTTTTATCTTTAATTTTTTTTATTCGCTACCATTCACTTCATAGGAAACGATCGTAAAATACGACAACATTATAATTTCGAGTTTTAACCTCCTCATCGTCATTTTAGGATGGAAATGGGCTTAAGGGTAAGGAAAAATGTGAGCCTGAATTCGGATTTGGAGTCAACATGCTTGATTTTATAGGAAACGACTATTTAAACTCCAAAATATTTATTGTCACAAAAATCGTTTTTCTCCCTCATTTTCCCCCTTCAAGGGCAAATTTGGGAAATTCAATATGTATGTACCTCCTAGAGCTGACTATGTGCGAAAATATGTTATCCTGTATACCTTTCTTCAGTTGGAGCACAAACTTTACTTGTTACTTACCTTGCCGTTCCATCTCATGGACTTAGAGAGGTCCTTTCCCCTCTTTTTTGTTTTCTCTTATTCTTTTTTTTAGCCTATAAATATATAAGCTAGAATAGTGAGTAAAATATGTCTAATAGAATTGTCTTCTTAGTGTATTTACCCTCTGATCAAATTTTGACTTTTTTTCTCTATCTTTTTTGCTTAATGCAACATTCGAATGTATATTTCTATTATTTCTAGATGAAATGTCCATATTTTTTTTTGAGGAGCCTATGCCTGGAAGAGAAATCACAGCCTTCTGTCGATTATGGAATGCTACGAGAGCTGTTTTTAAACGAGGCCCAATAGCTTATAGAAAGGTAATGAATGAATGAAATATTTTATTACCCACCAGGACACAAAGTGAAAACGATGGAGTACAAATTGACAGAAAAACAGGAAAAGAATAATTACTGTACACAAAAATACACAACACCCATTACAAACAATTCAAAAAAGAATACTCCAGAGTTGGCCCATCTCTTTACTACACAGGCTAGACGCCATGTCATTAACGCTAAGAATAGGGTCGGTAATCAAATTTTTTGCTTAAGGAAACTGAGTGTGAGATCAACTAGGGAGCTGAAAAAGCAACTTGGGCAGCTTAAAAGCAGTTTTCTACGTCTCTTTTTAATCTGTGCCTTTCTTAAGATCCTAGATTGGTTCTGGGAACCTGTGACAAAACAATCAACACGTATGCTCCGCATAATTTAACAGGAAGTGTAATTTTCTTCCTGTTCACTGTAGGTGAAGATAAGTTTAGGATTTGTTCTTGAACTTAATAATTTGCTCAAGTGTATCTAATGTTGACTTTGCCAATTTTCCCTTAGTAAAACATTTTAAAGTTTTTTGGGGGGAGGGGATGGCTGATCTTCATATTTACGACCTTGTTACTCGTAGTACACCTTCCTGACTCTCATACAGTTCACCAACCTTCTCACCATCCCCGAAGACCTCACTAAATTTGATTTCAAAGGATTTCAATAAAAGGGGTGCCAGAATTGATAATAAGTAAACTACGCTTAGCATTATATATATTGTATAATATATTAGTTCTTCATCACTTTTTCGATGGTTTTATCTCCGTGGGGCTCTTAGAAAATGTAAATTTTTTAAATCACACCATATCTACCCATGTAAGTTTTTGCCCAGAAAATTTCTTTTCCGCCAAAAACTAATCCATGCTACCCCCGCCCCTCCTTAGGTAGTGCTCATTTTCACATTTAGCATTTATCTTTTATTGACTAATTTAGTTTTTAGGAACACATTTTTATCTGTGCTTTTCCTATATCACAAAATGTTCCAGGAAAGTCTAAAAGGATTTGTTAATAGCAAGCATAATTATATGTGAAGAAAAAAGGTCTTGACCAGACATCGCAACCATCTCGAGGTTTTCGCTCTTGTAATGTATTTAGCCAGTCTTCAAAATTTATCCTTTTATAAATTTTTTAGTTCGGAATAACATATTGTCTATTGTCTGCAAATGATTGACTTTTCTTTTCTTTTCTAGATAATGAAGTAGCTGGGCAGTAAATTTCGGAAAGTAAATTTCTCTGTATAAGCCTGTTCTCTGTTGCATTCGTCTTTTTGTGTATAGACGCTTATATTTACATAAAAAGACAGTGCAGCAGAACTGGTTTCTTATAATTTTAAAGTTTAAATAAAAAAAACAAGGGTTCTAAACCTCAAGTTAAATAGAATCTCAGTAAAATTTGCGTATATTTTTTTTTGCTCCCCTTTTTATATTTTACTAAAAAAAATAGAACCCTCAAAAAATTTTTAATCAATTTTGCATCAATTTTTTGCTCATCCTTCACCTAACGAATTTACTGCTCATTGAAGCTGTGCAATTATGTGGCCTCTGCTCCTGCCAAAGAACCTCATCCTGACTCAACATACAACAACATTTTTTTATTTTATATTTTAATATAAATTTAATCAATAAAATATTGTTTCTTTGTATTCTTGCAAACTGCTTGTTGTTCTTAGAGCTAGGGATAGTTCATAGGGACGGAGTACAAGATAGAGAAAATTAAAATAAATACATAACTATGTTTATCAAAACAATTTATGAAGAGCACTTACTATACACGAACAACTATTGTATACTTTCAACTTTAAGCATGCCCTTTTAAGAAGGGGATGCCATGAAGGAAAAGTGATATTGTGGTTATGTTTCAAAAACAGTTTCGACAGACCTATTTTGGGCCCGCCATTTTATATTTGCGGATTAATGCTAAACTTAAAAAATGTAGCTAGGACTTTTTTATATATAGAGTGAACCTCATAAAAGTAGGAAAGGGGATCTTGCTTGTCCAAAAACCCCAATGCCAGGGTTTACTGTATCTATATGCTTACTAATGGCGAAGTAATAATAATCATAAAATGACTAAAATAATTCATTCTTTCAAATATATTGACCATCGGGTAAAGAATGATTTCAATTGAAAATATATTGCGTATTCATTGAAGAGGCAATGCTACTAATTGTTTTGGGGAGTTAAATGAGGGTTCCACAACTCATATTAATGGCCTTTTCTGTTTCTTTTTGTGCTGGATTTCTTCATTCAATTTAGTCTGTTTGGTTTAAGATTGTTAACTTAGAGGATTCGACTTATGCCCGCTCTGATCTCTAAAATTGTGTCTTTTCTTTCGCGAAAATGCATCGTTTTCATGCATTGAATTTTTAAATCAAATAACAGTGTATACAGTACTTTTGCGTTGACGATAGCTTCTGGTCTATGGATGTGCATCCTAACCCCAAAAAACCTTTGGGCGTTTTCATGAGTATCTAGGCTTGTATGAGAAGCCTAGAGGAAACTTTTAAGAACCTAATAAAATTATTGAAGAAGAATTTTTATCGTCCTTCAAAAGAACTATGCAGTAAGGTCGTGGAAATATGGCATATATTTTATGACATTTTACAAAATGTTGAAGATTAGCAAAAAATATATAAAACGCCTTTTAAACCGTCGATTGTTGAAAAGACGCTATACTTTTGACTGTGGGGGAGACCTGTACTTAACGCTTTCGGTCTCTAAAACTCATGAAAATTTGGTTATAATAGATTTTGAGTTGATTGTAAATCGAAAGTAACTCTAGAACAAAAGAGGTTATAGCATTAAGTGTTAATTATTTATAGCATAAGTGCAACAGCATTTTTCATAAGCTTGCTCTTTGGGAAACAAGTTCTTTCTGCTGTTGTAATTGAAAATACCCTTTATAACAATTTTTTGGCCGATTCGAGATATAAGGCTCAACCCCTTTTCATAGATTGTTGGCAACAGTAGTATTTTTTTTTTAGTAATGACTTTAGTGCAATCAGGCTTTCTAAACATAGGAATTGACTATCCCTTGTGAGGTGTATCTTTACCTACCGTAACGGTGATACTAGTATATAGCTAGTAAGAATGGTGGGTACTCAGAAGAATATCCATTGACACCCTGTTATATCTCTAGAAGCCGTATTATTAATCTTTTGGAGGAGTATAAACAGCTTTCTATGAGCTCTGCAGAACACGGGCATTCATTTTTGGGAACAAGCTTTGTGTAAAATTTGCAGAGAAGTATAATTGAGATGGATGGCATTGTGTCCATAGAAGGTATAATTTCACCATGCTTTCTTGCCCAGAAGGAACAAACCCATTCGAGAATATCTACCGCGTGAATGGATGGTGAAAATATATTTTTGAGGAGATGGGATTAATCAATATTCTTTATAGCTTTACCTCCAAAGATGAAACCAGGGTGTTGCACGATCTTTGACTGACTAACTGATTTTTTTGTGTGTTCTCTCTGTCTTTGATTTTTGGAAACAGACCCTCTTGGCAATAGATCACTTTTCTGCCTCCACAAGATATACCTGTGGGTACCGGGAAACCTAGGTTGTGTCTCCATTTCTAAGGACATTTGTCAGTATCAGTAAAAAAGTGTAGAGAATTCTTTACCTCAAAACAGCGTCGATCTGAAAACACTGTCAATTAGTCCAATCTGTTTTAATGTATTGCACCTTGCATACGGTAAAGCCCTGCTTGTCCATAAATGTGGTCATGATAAAAGTTGAAAAAATCAAAAAGAAAGTGTTCTCCACTAATATTTAATATTTGCACCATAATGCATTTTAAATTACATAAGCCGATTTTTTTTCTGTTGACAAGATTATTACCTGCCCTTTAAATAAAAATGGTTAATGGCCTCTTTTGAATTATATTATTGAAAACAGGAAGTTTTGCATAAAAAGCAAAAAGTTCAAACCGAACGAGAACCAAAAAGTAAAATCCAAAAGATTTTGCATAAACTCTTAGTTTGAGCAAAATAATTTTGATAACTCAAGCAGAAATCCATAAGAGAAGGAAACTTAAAATGAAGAAAAATGAAAAGAGTGAATGAAAGCAAGCTTAGAATGAAGTAAGTTGCCGTAAGTAAAAACTTCAAAAATCCTCAGATAAACCGGTAATTTAAGGCATTACTTAAAGTTTATTTTAGCTCTTTGGATGCAAGTTTCGAGTAGGGACTATAAGAATGATTGATAAAACCCCGCAGATTAAATACGATTTTACGTTTTATTCTGACACAATCTTCCTATATTAGCTGTCTTACAAAACAAAATTGAGTCTTCGTCAGTATGGGTATATACATTGTCTGTGTCAACTAGAATTTCCCTGTGGACATTGAGATTGGCAAATCCATTTAGCCTACTTTCAGACGTCACGTTTCTTAGGTATGTCTTGATTCTCCGATGTGTAAAAGGAGCGCTCTGTTGTGCTGGTCGATACAGGTATAGTGATTAAAATATTAAGTAAGATGGATGTTCGGAGAGATTGCTTTGCCACAAATATTTAGAAAATCAGTTGCATTGACATGGTGTGCCTTGTTCTGTTAGAGAAATTTTTCTTTCCGCCATCAAACGTTTAAGGTGTTGTTTTCCAAATCTTCTTCATAAATTTCGATCAACTTCAAAAATGGCTCTTTCATCTCTTTACTTTCTTCACTATTCTGTGGATAAGTGTGAAGCAAACAGTGAAACCCTTTTAAAATATTCTTGTGCTTTAAGAGACGTTCTTCTATAAAGTTTTTTACTTTCAATCCAGAAGATGAATAAGTTAATTCTTTAAAATTATTCTGTGCTTTCGGCTGAGACATTTCTTCTGTGTATCTGCCTGTCTACAATCCTTGTAACACTAATTGTAGTTCCATTCAATTTGGCCATTTTTGGCCAAATTTTCATTCAATTTGGCCGAAGAATATAAAATCAGTGAAAAATAGAATGTTAAACTTTATTTTGCCGTGGGGGAGGGAAGGTGTCAGCAAGCGATAAGTTGAACCATAATTAGTTAAGGCCTTTTCATTGTATTTGCTCTGAAAAATTAAAAAAGTACACCAGCTTTGCCTGAAAAACTTTATTGAAGACACGGCTGAATGTGAAAATTGCCTTTGCTTTTGAAATTTATTCTGCTTTTCAACTGGCTGCAAACTACCACGTTTTCTTATATTTTCTCATGCTGTCGATAAATGAGTTTCTTAAATAGAAATTGGTGGAACTCAAATAAGGAGAAATAATATGTAAAAATATTGTACAGATATGTAAGTTTCTGAACCGTCTCTGACAATACGGGAGAATAAGGACACGGAAAAAAAACGAAGCTATCCACAGCAAAAAAGAAAATAATAATTTTGCAAAAAAAAATCTTATTTGAGCCACGATTTCAATGAGGCTTTTTCAGGAAAAGACTTCGCGCTTCTGATTTTTTTTTTTTTTTTTTTTTTTTTTTTCTTAGCAACCAAGCGGATTTGAAAATTGTTTCCACTCAACCAATTTTGCCTAAGAAAGCTATAATAAAGAAAGGTCAGTACTTGGAATTCTAATTTTTTTTTTCTTTTGTTGTCCTGTTGCCTTGCATTGTCTTGCTTTACCTGCTTGGTCTCCGAACTTATTTAAGAAAACGCTCTAGTATGTTACTTTGAAAATCTAACCCAAAATACTACTCGAACCTTATTAGAAACTATATAGGATTAATCAAAATATAGCTCATGCTTTGTATACAAAATATTTTGTTGCTAAAGTCTAATTCAGCTCAGGTTCGTTTTGATGGAAATTAGCATTAGGGCATTGTCAATAGTCCTTATCGAATTTACTTGTTATGACACTTGGTATTAACTTATTATGACACCTGGCCGGCTAATTCGGAAAAAATGAAGTATTTTTAACTTATGAGCGGGTGATTGGATCTTAATGAAATTTGATGTTTGGAATGATATTGTTAAAATCTGGACCGGATTTGATGACATTGGGAGGAGTTGGAGGGGGGGGGGACCTAAAACTTGGAAAACACTTAGAGTGGAGGGATCGGGATGAAACATGGTGGGAAAAATAAACACAAGTCCTAGATAGATGATTGACATAAACGGAACGGATCCGCTCTCTTTGGGGTAGTTGGGGGGGGGGGGTATTTGAAAACTAAAAAAATGAGGTATTTTTAACTTACGAACGGGTGGTTGGATCTCAATGAAATTTGATATTTAGAAGGATATCGTGTCTTAGAGCTCTTATTTTAAATCCTGACCGGATCTGGTGACGGGGACGGGGAGTTGGGAGGGGGAAACCAAAAACTTGGAAAACACTTAGAGTGGAGGGATCGGGATGAAACATGATGGGAAAAATAAACACAAGTCCTAGATAGATGATTGACACAAACGGAACGGATCCGCTCTCTTTGGGGTAGTTGGGGGGGCGTATTTCTGAAAAATTAAAAAAAATGAGGTATTTTTAACTTACGAACAGGTGATCAGATCTCAATGAAATTTGATATTTAGAAGGATATCGTGGCTCAGAGCTCTTATTTTAAACGCAACCGGATCTGGTGACATTGGGAGGGGGAAACCTAAAACTTGGAAAACACTTAGAGTGGAGGGATCGGGATGAAACTTGGTGGAAAAAAAAAACACGAGTCCTAGATACATGATTGACATAGCCAGAACGGATCTGCTCTCTTTGGGGTAGTTGTGGGGGGGGGGGTTAATTCTGAAAAATTAAAAAATGAGGTATTTTTAACTTACGAACGGGTGATTGGATCTCCATGAAAATTTATATTTAGAAGGATATCGTGTCTCAAAGCTCTTATTTTAAATCCTGGCCGGATCTGGTGACATTGGGGGAAGTTTGGGGTGGGGAAAGTTTGGGGTTGGAAAAATAAGCAGAAGTCTTGCATACGTGATTTACATGATTGGAACGGATGCGCTCAATTGGGGGGGGGGGGTAATTCTGAAAAATAAGAAAAAATGACGTATTTTTAACTTACGAAGGAGTGGTCGGATCTTCATGAAACTTCATATTTAGAAGGACCTCGTAACTCAGATATCTTATTTTAAATCTCAACCGGATCAAGCGTAATTTGGGGGGGGGCAGTTGAGGGGACCGGAAATCTTTGAAAATACTTAAATCGGTGAGATCAGGATGAAACTGGATGGGAAGAATAGAAACCTGTCTAAGATACGTGACTGAAATAACTGGACCGGATCTGCTCTCTTTGGTGGAATTGGGGGGGGGGGTAATTTTGAAAATTGAGGTATTTGTAAATTACGAAAGGGTGACCAGATCTTAATAAAATTTGATATATTGAAGGATCTTGTGCTTTAAAGTTCTAATTTCAAATTCCGACCAGATCCTGTGACATTCTGGGGAGTTGGAGGGGGAAACCGGAATTCTTGGAAAACATGAAAATTGGGGTATTTTTATCTTACGAATAGATGATGGGATCGTAATGAAATTTGATTTTTAGAAGGAATTCATGTCTTAGAGCTCTTATTTCAAATCCCGACCAGATCTTTTGACATTGGGGGGAGTTGGAGGGGGAA
The DNA here is from genome assembly GCF_032884065.1 of Artemia franciscana. Taxonomy (NCBI): domain Eukaryota; kingdom Metazoa; phylum Arthropoda; class Branchiopoda; order Anostraca; family Artemiidae; genus Artemia; species Artemia franciscana. The sequence continues at coordinate 40,404,292 of NC_088864.1, read as the reverse complement.
ATCTTGGAAAAACACTTGGAGTGGAGGAATCGGGATGAAGCTAGGTGGATAGAATAAACAAATGTCCTTGATACGTGATTGACAGAATCGTGCTGGATTTGCTCTCTTTGGGGGAGTTGGGGGGAGGGGTTCAGTGATTTGGCGAGTTCGGTGCTTCTGGACGTGCTAGGGCGATGAAAATTGGTAGGCGTGTCAGGGAGCTGCACAATTTGACTTGATAAAGTCGTTTTCCCAGATTCGACCATCTGCGGGGCAAAAGGGAGAGGAAAAATTAGGCATTTATAACTTACGAGTGGGTGATCGGATCTTAATGAATTTTGATATTTAGAAGGACTTTGTGACTCAGAGCTCTTATTTTAAATCTTGACCTGCATTAAGCCTCTTATTTTTCTTTTTAAATCAATCTATTGATTCATAGAATTTTGTTAGAGCTCATACCGTATGATCTCTTGGCTCTTAGCTCTTCTCGCCTCGTCACAAGTGCCATAAGAGCTCTTAGCTCTCGTTTCTTCTTCCTTTAGCTTTTATTGTAAACATATTAAAGTCCATGTTGCATATTAATTAGTATGTTTACAGACTGTTATTACTTAACTAAGGCTTTTTCAAATAATCAAACTTTTTTTTTAATTCAGATATCTTCAACTATCTAGGCTATGGTAGTGTTAAGATAGAAAAAATTGGGTATGGCAAGTGTTGTAAAATTGCTGTAAAAAAAAATGTGGCAAGATAAGATGTTTATTTTAAAAAAAAATGCTACCACAAGCCCCAAAGGGCCAAACGTGGTGATTGATATTGGATACAATATGCTGCTTGTCAGGAAATATAGGGTAAAATTGATGTTTTAGAGTTGTCTTAAAAAGTCTTCTATAGCTGCCCTTGTTTTTTTTATGGCTTTTTAAAACATCGAAGGAAAACAATTTGATCTAGTTACAGCACACTTCCAAATACAGCTTTCCCTCCCAGTCTCTGTGTGACTCAAGCTTGTGCGTTGGGATTGATTTTGGAAGTGGCTATATCGTTTGCGCTGTGGGAGGGGAATAAAATAAGAGCCCTCTCCCTGCAAAATGATAGGAAGCGACCTAAAAATCTACTTTGTTTTATTCCTTCTACCCTTAGATCTTTTCCTGTTTTTTTTTTTCGAACGCCTAAGGCAAAAAAATAAAATGCACAATTTGATTCGTTTGAGGTACACCCACAAATTCTGGGTTTTTCCCCAGCCTTTGTCTACCTTAGGTATACCACAGGAGGGTGTCACTTTAACTTTGAGGCAGGGTGTTCCTTTTCACAGAAGAAAGGGATCCAGACAGAAGCCCCATCCCCCCAAGTTAAAAATACCAGCCTTAAATTGTTCTTTTGTACTCCCTCCCCCATGATGAAACTTATATATTTTAAATCAGCATAAAAATATAATTCTTTCGAGGTTCCATTTTTAAAAAAAATTTAAAATTCCATTTTTTAGAGTTTCGGTTACCATTGAGGCGGGTCGCTGCTTATTACAGCTCCTTGCCGCGAACTGGTCGATCGTAATTTCTGTTTGTTTTGAGTTTCATTTATTTATGAATATAAGTAAAACTAATTTTTGGCTTAATGTAGCTCTTTACTTTTTTTGAAAAGATGTCTTGTGGAAAAAGTTTTTACATTAATTAAAAGTAAAGACATAGATGAAAAAATTATAGTAGTTTCATTTAAATGTAAATGCAGCTCTATTACAGCAAGCATGCCAAATATATAAAGTGCTCAAATTTGTTATTTTTTTTGCAAGTAAAACTAAGCTAAGTTAAACAGGATCGAAACGCAAGTAATTAAGCAAAGCAGTTCAAAACCACAAGGGTGGAAGTAGGTTCAATAAGGTCAATTTTGGCCCAAGATTTGTTGCCTTTGAATGCTTTTGCTTCATCGGCCTCCTTGGTAGTCGGGTTAATTTTAGATATTCGTTATTCTTTTATTCTTCATCATTTATTCTTTTTATTTGTCTATTCTTTATTAGACGCTAGTTATTCTTTTTTTTTAACTCTTCGCTTCAAGATTTTCATTTTTTTTTTCTGCTTCTTTCAGGTCTATTAACTGTTATCCAGTGATTTGAGTTATAGATGGTGCTTAAACACAATCACAGGACAACAGTATACACTACTTTGGATTCAAATACAATCACATGCAGATGCTCTATTCGCAATGCTCCAGTTTATTCAGAATGCTCCATTACTAAAGGAAGATTTGGCTTAATGTTCGCTTCACAAGCACCCAGCATCAGTACCTTTTTTGTTTTTTATCATGAATAAAATTAAATCTAATGCATTGTGGGAATCTTCTCTTCTAAACTAGACCCTTCCAATAGAAAAACTACAAATAAAGTCTTACTATCACATAGGGTGTGCCATTGCTACCGAAAGCACCGCCCAACCTTCTCCCTTGGAATGTGTACGCGTACCAGCTTACATCTTGGTCTTGTGGGATAAAGACCAACTACAGATCAAATTGGAACCTTTAGAGTCGTCCAACGATAAAACTAAACATTCAACCCATACCTGGTTAACGAGGGAGGCCTGGCCATAGCTGTAATGAAAGTATTGAAAAGCTTAATTTAATGATGCTCCTTGTAACGAGGAGCCAAATTTCTTTAGAATATTTAAGGCTTAAAGCAATTTGTTGACAATTTTCTGTTTCAGTCTATCTTCACCCTATTAGGTTTTTGGGAGCGCTTCATGATTTTATTGTGGGGGGCCACTACAATGAGACAATTGAAGTCTCTACAGTGTATGTATTTTAAAAAAGTAGTCGGCTTGAAAGCAGTTTGGCTCTCAAAGGTGACCTGGGTTTACCAAAATTGTGTCATAAGAGCATTATCAAGATGATCAAATTTTTGTTACAGATATTACATTTGCCTGATAATCGTCTAGTGAAGGCGGCTCACAATAACTTGTTGAAATCTTCTAAAAAGGCGAGATGGCCAAAACAGATTAAAGCCACGCTGGAAGAAGCTGGCTTCTCATGGGCATGGAATAATGACCAGGGTCCCCATTGCAAACCTAATGATTTCCTTGGCAGGTTGGATTTGGTTCTTTACCACCAGGAGATTAAAGTAGCTTATGATTTTATAACCAGATTAAAGTAATGTATTGAGAGGAGTTTTAGTTAATACTGAACCTACCGTGGAGCGTGCTAAGGTGTTGGTTGTAGGTGTTTGCAAATTTTATGCCATAGCCTAGGGCACACTTGGGTTCTTGTGATGAAAATGGTCCGGGAGGCTGGTCTGCTTGCGCCCTTTGTTGGGAATATGGGAGAGACGTAGAGTATTTTATGAGTAATTATAAAAGTTTGGAGAATTTACGGAATTGCTTTTTTTTGGGGGGGGGGATAGGGTGCATCATGGCTCCCATTTATCTTGAAGATTTTTTATAGGGAGCTAATTATTATGGTGGAAAGTTTTGTAAAGAATGATTTAGAGGGGGCTACCCCTCCTCAATACCCTGCTCTTTACGCCGAAGTTTGACTTTTTGCTCCCAATTACTTAAGAATGACTCCTGAAACACAAGATCTGTTTAATTAGAACAATTAGCTTTTTAAAAATTCAAAAACTTTAGCATAAATAGCGAGGGAGTGAGGTGGGGCGACCCCTCGTAAACGTAGCAATTTCTGTTCGTTTTAAGTTGTAATGTTACTCCTTGATTTCAGTTGAAAGGAAAAATTGTTTTTAAGTCCGCATGCCTCAATGACGATTTGAAGACATTTATATCGCAAGGCCATTGGTGAAATTTTAGGCGCTTGATAAAATAAATTCTAAGATTTGAGTCATATGTGTAATTGCTGAGAATATCTTATTTTCGTAAGAAAGTATTAAGCAGAGCCAGCCTTTGGGGGTGGCAAGTGGTATAACCCCACTAGGCCTGCTCATTATACCCCATTGACGCCATTGCTCCAAAAACCCCACTGGGGACCCGCGCTAATAAACGTGTTACGAATTATGATCACAAATTGATTTTGTGACTTCACGAGGGGTCTCACAGAAATAAAGTATAATCGAAAGCTGGAGTATCCAAATATGCCATCCTTTTTTATGGCACTTGGTATTAACCAAGTGACATATAGCGATGTCCCGGTTTTGCTACTTTAGGCACTTCCAGGTAAGCTAGGACGTTGAAATTTGGTGGGCGTATTAGGGACCGGACCAAATTAAATTATAAATAGTCGTTCTACCGATTTGACCATCTGGGGGGGGGGGGGGAGTTGGGATCCGGCTAATTCGGAAAAATAGAAAGAAATGAAGTATTTTTAACTTAACGAACAGGTTATGGGATCTTAATGAAATTTGATGTTTGGAAGGATATCGTGTCTCAGAGCTCTTATTTTAAATCCTGACCAGATCCAGTGACATTGGAGGGGGGCCTAAAATCTTGGAAAACCCATAGAGTGGAGGCATCGGGATGAAACTTGGTGGGGAAAATAAGCACAAGTCCTAAATACGTTACTAACATAACCGGAACGGATCTGCTCTGTTTGAGGGAGTTGGAGGGGGGGAGTTAATTCTGAAAAATGAGGAATTTTTAACTTACAAAGCAGTGATCGGATCTTTATGAAATTTGAAGTTCAGAAGGATACCGTGTCTCAGCCTCTTATATTAAATCCCAAACGGATTTGGATAAGTTTGGGGGAGGGGCGGAACCTAAAATCTCAGAAAATGCTTAGAGTGGAGGGATCGGGATGAAACTTGGTGGGAAAAATAAGCACAAGTCTTAGATACGGGATTCACATAACTGGAACGGATCTGCTTTTTTTAGGGGAGTTGGAGGGGGGACAGGATTTATTCTAAAAAATTAGAAAAAATGAGGTATTTTAAACTTACGAAAGAGGGATCGTATTTTAATGAAATTTCATATTTAGAAGGACCTCGAAACTCAGATCTCTTGTTTTAGATCCCGATCGGATCCAGTGTCATTAGGGGGGGGGGGTCTTGGAAAACGCTAAAAGTGGAGAGATCAGGATTAAACTTGGTGGAAAGAATAAGCACAAGTCCAAGATAGATGACTGACATAGCCCGACCGAATCCGCTCTCTTTGATGGAGTTGAGGGGGGGGGAGGAGTAAAACGGAAAAATTAGAAAAAATGAGGTATATGTAACTTTCGAACGGGTGATTAGATCTTAATGAAGTTTGATATCTAAAAGGATTTTGTGCTTTAGAACTCTTATTTCAAATCCCGACCAGATCTGGTGACATTGAAGGGAGTTGGAGGGGAAGCCGGAACTCTTGGAAAGCGTGAAAATCGAGGTATCTTACGAATGGGTGATCAGATCTTAGTGAAACTTAATATATAGAAGAATATTATCTGTCAGATGCTCCATTTTCAATTCGAATCGGATCCGGGGACATAGAGGGTTGGAGGGGGAAAACAGAAATCTTGGAAAACGTTTAGAGTGGAGAGATGTGGACGAAACTTGATGGGAAGAATAAGCACAAGTTATAGATACGAGAACGACATAATTGGTATGGATCCGTTCTCTTTGGGGGAGCTGTGGGTTTTTAATTTGGAAAAATTGAGGTATTTTTAACTTAAGAACAGGTGACCGGATCTTAATGAAATTTGATATTTAGAAGGAACTCATTTCTCAGAGCTCTTATTTCAAATCCAAACCAGATCTATTGACATTGGTGCTTCTGGACGTGCTTGGACGATGAAAGTTGGTAAGCGTGTAAGGGATCTGTACAAATTGACTTGAAAGAGTTGTTTTCCCTTATTCAACCATCTGGGGGGCTGAAGGGAGAAGAAAAGTTAGAAAATTGAGGTATTTTTAACTTACGAGTGGGTGATCGGATCTGCATTAATTTTGATATTTAGAAGGACCTCGTGACTCAGAGCTCTTATTTTAAATCCCGACCGGGATTAAGCCTCTGATTTTCCTTTTAAAGCAATCTATTGATTCTTAGAATTTTGCTAGAGCTCATATCATATGAGCTCTTGGCCCTTCCGACCTTGTCACAAGTGCCATCTGCGCTCTTGTTCAATTATCGAACAACCGTCAATTATTAACGCCTTTGTTATATTACCCCCTTCCTCTCCCAAGATTTTGCTTATTGATGCCCATGTCATATTGAGCCCCTCCCCTTAAGATTTTTTCTAATATCTTCCCTTGACGGAGAAAACTAAGCGCAGCTTGTACGTGGCTCATTTGTTCACTTTTCCTTTTATCTAGCTCGTTTTGCACTTCACTATTTTTAATCGGTATTTTTGTTTCATTTAATAATCATATTGCTATTTATCATATTTATTCCTATATATTCCTATTTCAATTAACTAGTTACGGCCCAAGGCAGGTCAAAATAGGCCTTTGAGAAAGATCATGGCAGGAAAGAGAGGAGAACTTTGAGCTAGGACTTCGCTACCCAGAACTTTTTTTTTTTTTTTTTTTTTTTTTTTTTTTTTTTTTTTTTTTTTTTTTTTTTATTTCAGACGCCAAAATAAGATTTCAAAGACTAAAAATCTTGTGTGTCATAGCCTAATAGCACTTATCGAAAATAAGTCCTATACATTTGGGGTTGTTAATTCTGTTTGAAATAACGTGTGAATAAAACACTGTGACATTGGTATCCAAATGATTGTCTATTCTTACAAACAAAAGTATCGCCAAATTTAGTGAATTAGTTTATGCCTATTTTTTTGACAGTTCAGAGTGCCAACAATGACGAAACTTCGCCCAAGAGTTCACATATTTCGTAATCTTTATAATTTCGTAATAACCAAAAAAAATCTGGAGAAAATCCCAGCTTTCAGATACGAATAGACCTAAGATGGAGCCAGAGGGCAAAAAATATTTTCATTTTGATGTCCTTGGTACTTCAAATACTATCATGAGACATGATCGAACAACAGTCCCTTGCGCTCAATATAGTCTTGTAGCATTCAAGGTGGCAAAAAGTAAATGCTGAATTCTTTCAGAAAAAGAAAGAAAAATGATGTCCATCTTTCCTTCTTTTGTGTGAAAAATAAGCACTCGTTTTACTTCTTCTTAACCAACGGTGAACCAAGCGATGAACGTGTTTCTCCTATACTTTGAACACCTTAGGCCTACTGTAGTCGTGGTGACTGTGATTAGTTCCAAAATTTTTTGAAAACTTGAGAACAGAATTCCCTTGATTGTCATAGGGAAGGTCGACTAGGGAGGATCTCAAATTTAAAAACAAAATATGGTATATTAGTTGCTGAATATTTGACTACTAGGAGCCTAAAACAACGGAGAAGGAACCTGACTTGTGAGACCAGGAGAATCATTGTCATTATCCCTTTTGATAGCTTTTTGTTTTAAAGCCATGGCAGTTTAATATTGCAGCTACTGGTGACAGCGCAGATTCTTTACTTGAAATCATGGTTACAAGGCCCCAAATATTCAATTACAACACCCAAAATCCTATATAAATCCTTGATTAGATTGTGCAGACATTAGGAATTATTGGAAGAGGAATTACAAAACACATAAATCTATAATTGGAAGCAGAACATCTATTTAATCAAAGCAGTGGAAAAAAACATACTGAAAACACAAGCAATTTCGGTAAGCAATAACATATTTTCTCTTCAAAAGGGGTGCTAGACCACAAGTCTAAAGGAAATGTCTGGTTCACAGGTACACATAGAAGTGTCACAATCTACACATAGTTCTGATGGACGAACAATCAACACAACCTGTAAAAATGGAAAAAATCTCATTAGTGAGAATTTCCTGTTATGAATTTCTTATTCACTTAATTCACAAACGCGTTCATTTCAAAATTTACAATAGTCGTCGTTTTGTATTCTAGACCTTACTACTCTACAAAAGCTGGACAACTTTATTTTTGTCGTTTTATCTGATTTTGTTAATTTTTTAGCTTTTTTTGCAAGTTATTTTACAAGTGTCTTAAAAATGCATAAGGTTAAATAACGGGACCACTGCTTTTTCCCATTCATATTGACCATGTAAAATATTATTTATCTGAAGCTAATATCATAATATTGGCAGATGACACACTTCTTTTTGTTGCATGTGAAAATCTAGCTTCTTTATTTGAAAAAATGGAATTTGCTCTGACTGAATTTGTGTCGTGGGCTGATTGACAGTATTTAACACTAAATTATGGTAAAACAAATTATATTTTATTTTCTAGAATCGGATCAGTCCAAACAGACCTCAATTTAAATGTCAAAAATAATATCATAAATAGAGTAAAATACCAGTAGATATCTTGGATTTACAATTGATGAGAACATTTCGTGGAAAGAACATGGCAAATTAATTGGTAACAGACTTTTAAGGCCCCTTGGAGTTATCCGCCGTATTCTATTTCCCTAGTTCTGTATTCTATTTCCCTAAAAAAAAATTCCGAAAATGATTTACCATTCTATTTTTCATCTCAATTTGTCTTATGGATGCTCTATATGGGCAAATAACTTTCCTAAAAAAAATCTTTTATTTTTGATGATTTGAATATTTGCACATTACGCAACAATAATTATGTAAAAGTGATGTTTTGGAATCAGAAAAAAATTTTTGTCTGAATACCATCTCAAGGCTATTGATGCAAAATAGTGATTTAAAGTCCCAAGATTTGTATTCTTATTTGTGTGTTTTTATTCCATAAAGTCAAATTAAATTAACTTTTCAGCTAATAGTAAATCATATGTATCCCTTGAGGGGAAAATTTACAGTCAGAAAATGTACATATGAACAAGTCCGAAACCTTTCGAACTGAAACTTTGAAAAGGAAAGTTTTTCTTGTAAATGCACTAAACAGTTAAATTCCCACTTCAATTCTCCAGATTCTAAAAATAGACCATATATATGCTTTGCGTCAAATAGAAACCGTCCAAGCTTTTGTCTCCTTCTTCTATTTCAGCAAATGAGGGCTTTTCAGTCGTGACTGTTCAGCTATTTTTCTTTTGATTCACTCTGTGAGATGAACAGAGCTACTGAATTGGTTGCTTCTTATTTATCTTGAATCTGCTCAGATTTCTCTCAGTAAATCATTTGATTCTAGGAGTTGAAATATAAGAGGATGAACATTGAGTTTTGAGCTCTGTGTGCAGGTATAGTCAGAGAGTCTCAGCTGATAGTGAGATTTTGTGGGGTTTGAAGCACTTTAACTGTTTATATTGCAGGGTATGCTGTGCAGATGTCAGCATATTACATTCAAATTGACAATCGTCAATTATTTTTATTTTTTTAATTACAGTGCCTGCAAAGAGGGGAAGAGGGAAATGAGCCGCTTAAACTATTGAACTGATATGAAAACGACTGAAAATTTAGCCCGTTTGAGCCAGACCGAATTCAATGATAAATTTTAAAAAGGTGCTTATTGGGGAAGGGAGATAAAATTTGATTAAAATTATTTAACAATACCTCTGATAATCTCCAGCGGTATATGTTTCTAATGGGGATTGGTCTCCCACTTGGCTGGTCAATATTTAAAGGATTTTTTGCAATTTCCTACGCCTCGTGGCTACCAATTGTACATGATTGGGGTGGAACATACTGAAGGTAAGTTCTAAGCCTCTTGAAGCAAGATTATCAATAATGCTTAAGAAATTCTTCATAAGAAAATGAAAAGTGTCTGTATCCATCTTATACTAAGAAGCTGAAGACAGCAACTCTAGGCTTGACAAAGAGTCAGAATAAACTATAATATTTTTTAAATTAACAATTAAAGGTTGATTATTCATAAGGTGCTCTAATGCCATGATTATGGCATTTAATTCTGCAGACATTATCATACATTCTCTCACCCATTGTAATATTAAGGGGTGGGAGAAAAGCTCCACTCGCCACCTTCTTCATTTCGGACCCATCAACAAAAATTTGGAAATAAAGCAATGGGGGGGGGGGATGTAGGTCCAATAGACCCTGCTGGCACTGGAAATTTCTTCTGGGTATTGGCATATTCATTTGCAATGCCTCTATACATGGATCGATTTCTTAACCAGTTATGCAGGGTGGGTGAGCTATTAGCTTCAATTTCGTCGGATAATTTATCAAGAGAAATCTTGGTCTTTCATTTATTTGATAATACACTCTCAGTAAACAGAAACTTAGTACTTGTGGGTTTCCTAAGACTGTATATGAGACAATTAAATAATTTTGTGTTCTTTCAATTTTTTGCGTAAGGGTCTTTGCACAAGCACCATAAACAATGAGCCCATAATCAGTATGGGGTCGTATATATGATTTGTAAAAATGGAGTAAAGTTTTCTTATTACAATCCCAGGGTATGGGTAGTAGTCTTTTTATTATTCTTATTTTTCTATAGCATTTTTTTATTGTGTTTGATTTAATTTTGTAATAACTTTCCATTTATTCCGTATATATGATTTGTAAAAATGGAGTAAGTTTTCCTATTACAACCCCAGGTTATGGATAGTAGCCTTTCTATTATTCTTATTTTTCAATAGCATTTTTTTTATTGTGTTTGTCATGTGAAGGTGGAAATTAAGTTTTTGGTCAAGTATGAGACATAGGTAATTAATTTGATTTAATTTTGTAATAACTATTCCATTTAGAGTTTGTCTTGCGCTAACATTATTTCGCTTATGGTGGAATTATTTTCGACTTGGTGGGTGGAATGGGTAAACTAGATTTTTGAGAAAATTTTTCAAATAAGAAAAGGGACTTTGGCAACTCTGAATGTACAATCTGATAGGTGAAGCCTGTTGCGCATAATACCAGATCATTAGCATGTTGTAAATTGGTTTGTGGGATGCTTATGTCCAAGAGAAAAGAAGAAGAGAAGACTGCATCCTGTGTAAGACATATGGCTATTGTAGTTTTGGGTGAGGAAACAGAACCTACGCAAGTAATAAAACCTCGGTTTTCTATGAAAGATTTTACGAAGGATACTAACTTTGGGATAATCCAAAACTTTCGAGTTTAGCTAAAAGGATCTGATGGTTCACATCGTCAGGTCCCTCTTCAAAGTCTAGGAATTGTATTTGTTAACAATATAAAAGAATCTGTTGAGGAGTGGCGCTTCCTGAAACCAGTTTGATTATAAGGTATCGTACTCTTCTTCTCGACGAACCAAAGGAGTCGATGGTAAATCATTTTCTTTACTTTTCCCAACAAAGGGGTAATCATTATTGGCCTGTAAGACTCAAGGTCATAGGAGGGATGAACATTTCTAAACATTGGGGAATGTGGACGTAGCCCATGCATGATTATAGCAATTTAGGAGTTCCTGTTTAGAAGGAGGGATGATATTCTTTATCCATGTAGGGCATATATTATAGTACCCACTAATAGCTGTAGCCCTAATATGCTGTATTAGTGTATTGCATTATTCAGTGAGAATGGACGGGTTAAATACTATGATGCTGGGTAAGGCTGGTATATAGGATTTAGCGAGATTTGGGTGGTGGAACCTTATCCCTGAGTCAAATCTTTCTGTCTCAAGATAAACAAATCTTGTTCTGAATAGACAGTACCGCCTATTAACTTTGTAACTCAGGAAACTTTTCTATCTCACTCACACTGTCAATCAGACAGAATCAGTAGGTAATTTGGGTACCCTTCCATAATTAATATTATCTGCACTGCCTATTAGTCCTAATAAAATAGAGTAAACGGGTAAAACGATTTTTTTTTTTTATAGCAGAGCCTATTAAGACAAAGTACATTGTATTAGGGAACAGAGAAAAAAGATGGATTTCGTGCGTTCTGGTTGTAGGCTTCAGAATATATATGCCGAATAACTGCAACCGCTGAGATAGAACTGAGCCTTAAGTTTTATGCCATGCAGTGTTTCCTTTTGGTCGAGTGGTCTAGGACATATAATTGCCGCCATTCGCTGCACTTTATCAAGCTTTGAAAATGGTTACGACTATGCGGTCCAAGGGTAGAGGCGTTTACCCCCCCCCACTCCCGGTACAAAAAACCCTCCCCCACCCTGAAAAATACCCCTCTGCGGCCGATCGGTCCCCAATCACTTTCGATGTATAGAAAAAAGACAAACTCTCAATTTCTGGAGTAATGAGCATTCTCTGATTTTCTGCGACCATGAAGTGCAGGTGCGGATGAGGAAAAGGTAGTCTCCTCTCCCCTCCTATAAGGAATAAATTCTTCTCATCTGGAGCTTAATATTACTTTTTCTTTTCATAATAACAGCGTAGACAAGAAATATTCCCAGAAATATAGAGCAATTAAACATCAGTTTCACATGTTGAAGTAATTTTTAAAGTTTTTTGTACCTCCCCCCCCCCAAATGAATAACCCCTCCCCAAAAAAGCTCTGGATACGGCCCTATGGAATATAAATCAATTTCCACCTCTATCCTCGTCTTTCCCTTAGAGCGAATTCTGTATTTATTTTAAAGGCTCAATGAGAGTTGGGATGTTTTGGCATTGAAATGCTTCCTTTTAGGTATCTCTGTTCCTACATTACTACATTTGATCTCTCTTTATTTTTGTGAGATGTTTCTGGTTTACGCTGTTATTATGAAAGTAAAGAGTAACATTGTGCCCCAAAATGAGGAGAATTTATTCTGTATAGGAGGGGGCTTACCTTTCCCTATCTCCGCCTCCACCTCAGTGCCACAGAAACTTCAGACGGTGCTCATTACATCAGAAATTGAGAGTGTAGTCCTTTTTTTTGTAAGTTGAAAGTGGCTGGAGACCAACCAGGCAAGGGAGAGGGTATTTTCCGAAGGTTTAAAATCCAGCTCCCAAGGCCAACATCTGGGCATGTGTACTCGAAAATAAAAAGCACATAAGAAACATGAGTCAGCTGACTATCCAAAATCCCTCATCCAAACTAATGTTTGTACTACAGCATTTGCTGACTTGACGACAGATTCGATGTGTTAATCTAATCCAAGAGCCGTAAATAGTGAGGGTGACCAGTGAGAATATTTGCTGAATGAACAAGGAGAAAATATATTATGTTGGTTATATGTTATATTTCTTAATTCGTAATCACTTCGTTTTCTTAAAGAGTTAAAGAGGCTGCGTCCCAAAGTCGAACCTTATAACGTACAGGAATTAGGAGAGGCATTTGGGGGGCTGCCGCCCCCCAAATCCCCCACTTTTAAAGACTTTTGTACAGGTTTTTTTGTTGTGGGGGGCTGCCCTGCCGCCCCCCTGACCCCCCGCTCTTGGCTTCGGAAAGGCCCTCTTTTAATTAACAAAACAAACAACCTGTACAAAAGAGTCTTTAATAGCGGGGGATTTGGGGGGCGCTCCTAATTCTTGTACGTTTTAAGGTTCGACTTTGGGACGCAGCCTCTTTAACTCTTTAAGAAAACGAAGTTTTTTTCATATTATTTCTGTACGTTTTTCTACAATCCATGGTGGATGTAATTTAATAATTCCTGTACTCCTCGTACAGGAATTAGGAATACCTCTCCTAATTCATGTACGTTTTAAGGTTCGACTTTGGGACGCAGCCTCTTTAACTCTTTAAGAAGTTTTTTCATATTTTGTGAAAAAAAACCGCCCGATAAGGGACTTGAACCCTTGACCCGAGGATTAAATGTCCCACCCTCTACCGACTGAGCTAACCACCTGGATGTGTTTAATTATAACTTTTAAATAATTTTTAAAAATTTCAAATTAACATGGGCTCTTATGGAGAAATTGGTTAATTAAGTGGCTAATGCGTGGTTTCTGGAAAACAGGGAAGGAGTTATCGGATCGAGCTGAAATTTCGCGGATAAGCTCCTGGGCCGTAGGGGACCTTAACTTGTGAATTTCAGCCCGATCGGACAACGTTAAAGGGGGGGGGGGTCGAAAATTTCGGGGGGTTAAGATTTTCCTACGAAACTTTCAAGGAAACTTACTCGGAGAGTTCCGCATCGAATGAGTCTTCGTACACCCAGATCCGATGTCGGCTGTGACCTTAGGCGTCGAGGAAAAAAAAGAATATGAAGATTAAGTGGCTATGCGTGGTTTCTGGAAAACATGGAAGGAGTTATCGGATCGAGCTGAAATTTCGCGGATAAGCTCCTGGGCCCTAGGGGACCTTAACTTGTGAATTTCAGCCCGATCGGACAACGTTAAAGGGGGGCTGGGGTTGGTGGGTCGAAACTTTCTGCCAGATTTTCCCCATGAAGAAAAAGTCGGAGGGGGATGAAATTTGGCAGGTTTCTTAGTTGTAGCTCGGGCTACGAAATGCATCCCTCCCCATCCCTCTGCGACCACTGGAACCGAAGATCGCTTAACATTGTCGTGGTTCGCCTCTTTATAGAGGCACGAGTGTGCCTCCTTGATGAAAAAACTATGTATAAAATTTGATATGTCTAGAAACGATATAGCAAGGTGAAAAAAAACTATAGTGTTAATTTATTAAAGGTAATGATTTTGATAAGACACATTATATTTCTAAGTTTGTAAGAACCGTATCAATAGTAATCGAAACAGTAAGAGCAGAATTTATATAGCAATATATGCATCAAAGGATTTAAATTTAATGAAAAACATAAATATTAGCAAAGAGAAAAAAGATTAAACAAGAAAATGAATTTTTTTACTTTGAAGAAGAAGCAAAATGATTTCAAGATTTCTAAGAATCTCAGAAAGCAAAAACTAACTTATCCGTGCTTATCCGTGGTGGCAAATATTTTTGTCAACGGAAATAAAAGTTTCTATAGCGTTTTTATTGTTATAATTTTATCTGTGTTTATCTACATCTATTTATTAACATTCATCTTTATATTTACATTACATTTAAGTTTATTTATATTTCGGTCAAAATTTCATTATGTTATATTTTTGTTGATGGCTTTTGTAATGTTATACCTTCCAAGTAATCTTCTTTGTCATACTGTTTGTGGTAACGAAGGAGCTACTTGGATCAAGAGAAACTGAAACCTACAAAAAGGGTGTTTTGATAACAATACATACATCAAAAGACTCGTCTTTCAATGGTGATTTTGAATAAAACAGATTAATCAAGGTTCAAATTTATCTATGAAATTTTCGTCCTATTGTGTAAGCTGAGGGGAGGGATATTTGATTCCTTTAATGTGCAATTTTAGGTCTAATGTTTCTGACTTCTTTAACCTTCAACATAAAAGAGGGTTTGAAAAGGGGTGGGAAATTACTTAATAAGCTACTTTCATTTGGACTTTACCAAAACATAGGTGATGTATGGTGACAGCTCCCCTGTTCTAGAAAAAAAATTTCTTTGCAACTCAGGTTTTTATTCATATGCTTGCCGGTACAAAAGGTAAAGAAGACTGCCGTGAGGAAATTTACCAGAAAGGGGGAATCAAGTGTTACCAGAAACCTTTTTTTCATCGATGATTAGATGAAGATATTGGGTTTTGTATTTACTTTTGTATCTCAAGCAGTTTTTGCAACAGACTATAAGTAAAGAGTGACTTGTGGCAATAGCAGCCAAAACTCTAAAGATAATAACTAGAAACGCTAAAAAGGAAACAAATATATGCACTAGTCTAATTAGTTTTTTATGATAAACTTATAAATCTGCTGCATTTAGACGAGCCTATATATACGAATAAGACCAAAATATACGAGTCTTTGGGAATTTGTCTCAACTTCGAAAAGAGGGAAAACATTTATAGAAGGAGGGGGAAAATTGATTTTTTTTTTTTTCTGAGAAGGCTGATGACACCTGCCTGTTCATTTGTTAGTTGTTTTGTTTTTTTTGTCTTTAGGGCTCATCGTATCGAACCGTTGGTCGTAAAATATTGGGGGTAATCTCATTAGACAGAATAATGGAAAGTTTCTCTGGCGTTTTTCAATACACAAAATAATTTCTGCCCCAGCTAAGTGGTATTTCTACTATTATGCGGAGAAAACGACAATTTTTGCCAAATGGGTGCCAAAAAGCAATAGACTGAAAACTCTGAGATGGCCAATCGGTTTTAAGTTCCTAAAAAACTTTGTATTGGGTTTTTAATTTTTCCTTTTTTTTTCCTCCTTTTTTGTCAAAATCTTTCGATTAAAACTATGAAAAAGACATTTAGCCCCAAAAAAATTAATATGCAAATTTCGTTTTAATATTTATGCGTGGAGAGCCAAGATAAAAAAAAAATGCATTAATTTAAAAACGTCCGGAAATTAAACAAAAAAAGTTTTTTTTAAATGAAAGTAAGGAACGACATTAAAACTTAAAACGAACAAAAAATTACTCCGTATATGAAAGGGGCTTTTCCTCCTCAGCGCCCCGCTCTTTACGCTAAAGTTTGTTACTGTTTTAAAATGTAGAGTTTAGAGAAAGAGTCAAACTTTAGCGTAAAGAGCGGGGCGTTGAGGAGGAAAAGCCCCTTTCATATATGGAGTAATTTTTATTTGTTTTAAGTTTTAATGTCGCTCCTTACTTTCATTTAAAAAACTTTTTTTTTTGTTTAATCTTATCTCAAAGAGAGGAGAGTAAGAACTGTCAAGAGCTTTCTCTTCACTGAGTCTGAAACGGGAACATTTTTCATTTTCCTCTTTATATACATTGTTTAATGTTTTCTTATTTACCAAGGACTTTGCCCCAATGAGGAATATCCATATAAAAAGAGTGGTTCGAAGAATTTGCCTTGAAAGCCATGTAAATGAAAACCTGCGTAATTAAATTTTGATATTTCACCCATTCCACCTTTCTATTTAATATTTTGAGGGATATATATTTTTTCAGGGGTGATTATCACTCTCGAAGAAGTATTTTATGTATAGGCTATTAAATGTACTGAAAACAAAAATAGCTGGAAATTTTAAAATTTGGCAGAGCTGATCAATTTTCTTGATAAAGGTTCTGGTTCATAGCAATGGAACCCATATATATTGAAACCTATATTTTCAAAAAGTGCCTGAAATTTCACCATTTTGGGATACTGTAATAAGTAAAAATCCAACATTATCAACAAAGGGCCATAGCTGGCTGTCTCTTACATGATTATATCAATATTTCAATTCAGCCCTTTAATTTTAAAATTGTCCCAAAACTTTTATTGGACTAAGAGAAACACACTGTCTTATGCGGCCCTGTACGTCACTGAATTACGTCTTGGTAAAACTGAATTTTTTAGTTTTTAGTCTCTTATTATGCTGCTATGTAGTTGACAACTTATTCTTCCTTTTTGAAACAACCACTTATTAATTACTAGTAGTGCCTACTAGTAACTACTAGTTATTACCACTTATTAACTTGATAATTCAGTGAAATTTTCTGCGTAACTCAACGGATTGCAATAATTTTTCGGGTGCTTTTCCAAAATAATTATTATTTACAAGGGCTATTTGAACAATGGTTATGGTCAATGGCCCTAACAAAACAAAGCAAAGGAGTCAAACAAATGGTTCTTTATTTTTGCTCCAAAAAAGATAACATTTTTCTGCTAGTCAATTAAGAACAAGCACATACATTTCTACTGGATGTCGTGGCCAGATCTAATACGTTGTACAAGAAGCAAGATTCTTACGCATTCGACACGTAGCGCTAAATTGGGATCTCATGTGCTTGCTTCAATATTTTTATTCAATTCGTTCAGGAATTTTTTGTCCCTAAAGGGTCAATTTTAGGGCCACTATTGTTCTTAATATATGTAAATGACATAATTTTTGAAGTTAGAAATAAAAATCCTCTTTATTGTTGTCAACAATATCATCCAATATTTTCCCGTACCAATGACCATAGGTGGAATTCTTGTTAAGGTTGTTCAAAAGCCTTAACAAGTAAACCCTTATAAACACTTTTCTAGTAAAACCCTTACTAGATTAAAAGCTCCACACAGTCTTATGTGTGGAGCTGCACGCTGTTGGTTTATGTTTGGCACAGCTCTAAAAATGGGTTGTCTCGCGTTTCTATCTAGTTAACATTTTCTTCCTTTTTGGATGCACTCTCTAAAGTATGCATAAAGTGAGGAACCTTATCCCTGAATCAAATCTTTCTGCCGTAAGATTTGCAAGAAGATTTTGGCCAGAACGGACAGTGCCACCTGCCAAATTTGTAGTTCAGAGATTTTTTTTTATCCGACTGACCTTGTCAATCAGGCAGATTTCAATAACTAAGAGAGGTAATTTTCAAGAATCAATATTTTTTGCACTGGTTGTTAGTCCTAATGAACTAGAGCGAAGTGGTAAAATAAAATGATCCGTTTTTATGGATTGCAGAGCAAATTAAGCACAAGCTGGTTGTTGTATTTTGTGCGTTCTGACGGTGGGCTCCATATTAAATTTGCCAAAGAGCTTCAATCGCTCAGACAAAACCGAGTCTAAGTTTTATGACATATAATATTTATTTTTGGCCGAGTGGCTAAGGACATATTACCGCCATTCACTGAACGTTTTCAAGCTTTGAGAACAGTTACGACTATACGGCCCTTATCCGGGGTAAAATATAAGGTATAATATACTGCTCAAATATAGGGAGCACATGAGAAATATGAGCCATCTCACTATCCGAAATGCCTCAAGCATACTACTGTTTGCATCATAACATTTGCTGACTTGATGACAGGTCTGATTTGTTAATCAAAGAGCAAGTCATTAGTTAGGGTGACAGCGATATTTTTTGCGGAATGAACAAGGGAAAATATCGTCCAGTTGTAGAAATCGGTTTCTTACACATTGACTTACATTAGATTGGACCCTTTTTAGGGACTTTTATTCAACCTACTGTCCCTGTAATGCTGAACAATGTTCCATGCAATTTGAACATTCGAAACCCAGCTCATCAACGCCAGTATGTGGAAAAACTTGTTTATGCCAGTAAAGTCTAAAATATTGTGGCTAAAAAAGACGAGATCGTAGTACATATGTCTGACGAACAGTCAGTGAGTCCTGCTGTTGCTGTAAAACCAAATACGCTAAATATTTGAGTGAAGGTTGTGAGGCACGAATATGCCGTGTGAGCCATTATCAGGATGGATCAATGCTATGATGTTTTGCAAATACCTATTATTTTTAGCAGCGTGAACTGTGGAGCCAGATTTGGTAATACGTCTATAGTCACGTTAAATTTCATATCGAAAGATGCATTAAATCGTGCTGTTAAACAAGGAATCAAGATTGAATAGGGATTATTTCAAGGTACGTTGCCGCTTGAGAAGCCAAAGGAATGCCATAATTGTCAAGTCCTTGGTCATTTTGCTAGAGACTGTTCTAATAAAACTAAATGCAGCAGATGTGACGGTAATCGTAGAAACCGTGACAAGAACTGTCAAGCGTAGTCTTTTACGTCTGCCAATTGTGGTGGCAATCACCAAAGCAACAGTTTGTCGTGTTCAGAGGTAAAAAAAAAAAAACCTACCTGCTCGAGGGCCTGCTATTAAAATCGAAACTATAAACCGTGTCCGTTTATGTGGATTACAGTGCTACCTAAAACCATCCTAAGCATTCCCTTAAGCTGAGCTTTTAGAACCTTATTCCAGACGTAATTTCTCTTCGTAGATTCATTAAAAAATGCAACAACTTCTTTTATAACACCAATGGCATTTCTGATGCTCGAAACAGCTGAGCTTCTTGACAAAGAAAGGTTCAGGGCGTGGTTAAAGCAAGGACAACGAGACGCATTTTTAGCTTTTTTTTCTGAATTTCAATTACAGCACCACAGTTATTTGATACCATCATTGCACACCCATCCGTACCGATTACAACACAATCAAGTAAATTCAACCCCATTTCTCCAGAAAGGCTTAGAACTAGCTGGCCAATCACTTTTCCGTTGACAGTCGGCTCTTTGTCTGCAGTGGAAGGTTCAAAGGTGGCATGATGAACGTCAACAAAACCAATGAAGTCCTCGTGTCTATGGTTATCGAAGGCACAGCAGAGAGCTAAACTAACTTGCGATGAATGTGACACATCTGTTGTCTCATCGAAAATGCTGCTGTAATACCTTGCTGACTTTACTCTTTCTAGAATGACACTTGTAACTTTTTTCGCACAACACTCAATCAACTGGTTTTGGGTTGTTTTGCTGATGTAGGTTGCATTTTTGCAACATGATGGTACTGGGAAGTATCATCTACTGTCCTGTATGCATCTTTTCCCAGTAACTTAGCAAATTTTGTGACAGGCTTTGTGACCAGCTTTTGTAGGGTAACCTGTCTATTTGAACCCCCGCTAGCCCCAGTTACAAAAGGGCAGTATTTGCAAAAAAGACCTTTCTGGACAGTAGAATATACAAGCCAATGGAAACTCTGCAAATGAGAATCGTTCAAGTACCTTTTTTCGTCTTTCCCCCGCTTTAACTGAACAGAATACGGCATTTGGCATCCAATCGGGAGTTTCCGTGGCCTCTCCAGAAGCTCGTAGTGTATCCGGTCGTCAATGGCATGTATTGTACCGATGTGGATCCCAATATCGTTTTCTGGAAACAGGGTAGGGGGCGGGGGTGTTGTTGGATGACCACTCTGAACGCTAACGGGGTTAACAGAAGATTGCAAAGTATTAAGAATTCGCCCGTGTTCGCCACTTCCAACAGAACTAATTGAAGAGCTACTTGTAGTTACACTTACACTACCCATTCTGCAAGACTTTGAAATGACAAAGCTGTCAAGCGTCTTTTGTCCGCGTTTTCCCGACATCAGTATCGGTTAAACGACGAAAATCTTTGTGACACATGTACATTCAAATTTCATTATACACTGAAACGAAATGTTTGTTTTGACACTTCAGGTTCGATTGCGTTGCGCAACCCACATCCAATGTTAAGATCGAACAGGGAGGCGAGAACTAGCTAAAATTTACCGGGTGAACTGTTGCTATGCTATGAGGTGACAAAAAATACTCGAGGCTAGCTTGATAGTGGAAAAGCCGTGGAATGAACTTAATGTAAAAAGGTTTTATAGTCTAGTTACAGCAGTAAGAACATGCGTTAATGCAGACTTCCGTAAGTGCAGTAAAAAAATTACAGCCCGTCTAAGGGGGGGGGGCGATCGCCCCCCCCCTGGATCCGCCCCTGCCCGAAATTACATCTTAGGTAATTTACAATCCTTGCTCAGGGGACTGTGGGGGCATGAAATCTGGGGGGGGGTGTTCTCTCCATTCCTTTTTCAAATCCCCTCTCAGCATTATTTTAGAGTTTCAGCTTAGTAATTTCGGACACACACATGATCAAACATTCTCCCACTATCCCAATAATATGTCCTGCATGTTAAAAATTGACAAATTGGATAATTTACAATCCTTGCTCATAGGGACTGTGGGGGCATGACATCTGCGGGGGCAAAGCTATTAGAACTTGAGACTATTTTGAATAAGATGGCTTTTAATATATATATCTTTGTAAAGGGGAGCATCAAAAAGAGCAAGAGGAGGGGAGTCTGGCTTCTCTCCATTCCTTTTTCAACTCCCCTCTCAGCATGATTTTTGAGTTCCTACTTAATATCTTAGCCATTCCATAGATAACAATATTATACCCCTTTGACAGCTCTCCTGCATATAGTACGTTATGAGTTTGTTTGACATCTCCCTCGACACGTTTTAAAGTATTTACCCTAATACCCCTAGCCTTTTTGGAGACAAAAGATAAATTTGCCCCCTTATATATAAACAAAGGGAAACTTATGCAACGTACAAAACTTACCTCTGCGACTGTGTGGGGTTTCACCATCTTTGGAGGCATAATTTGCATAGTTTTGCAGAAAAAGAAAGGGATTGACCCGGTTGTGGCTGCCTCTGTCAAAAGTGATTTACATTTTATGTGTAATCTGTAGAAAATTAACTAATATGCATATGAATAAATTTTTTGTTGCTTTGTAAAGATTCCCTCATCCCCGCAAAATATCCGATGCGTTCTTGGAACCTCCACAAGGTTGGGACTCCCCAAAGGTTTTGTCTAGCCTGTAACAAATAACAAAAATGCATATTAACAAAATTTTGCAGTTTTTGCAAAGATTCCCCACCCCCAAAAAATCCCCCTCGTCAAAAAAATCTTTGATATAAACGGTCAAAGGATCAATTTGAGTAATACTTCCAAATAGAAAAAGTTCCAAATAAACATGCACCGATAGTTTTGTTTTTTAATGTTTTTGGAGCTTGTTTATACACATGCCTGAATAGGGAGAATAGGTTACATTTGGTTTATTGGTTATCTTCTTATCAGCAGACCCGTCATAAAACATGCAACAAGACGGGCACAAGAAAATAAAAATAGATAAAAAAAGAAGAAAAAAGCAACACCATGACAAAAAACAACAAGCGCAAAAAAGTCGCCTAGTAAAAAGTTACCTAGTAGAAGTTTCTTGGTACCAGTGCTAGTCATGTTCCCTAACCGAGTCAATCGACAATCTTTTTTTTTTTTATTGATTCTGATTTGAAAAAAACAAAAGTTTTTTTTTTGGGGGGGGGGGGGAGAACTGGATGAGCTTCAAAATGGTCTGGGCTTCAAGAGTTACTCGGGACTTTGCATATTCGTGTTACCTATCATGTCCCTTCCACACTCATCCGCTTGTGTTGAATGCATTTTCAGCGTAATCTCAGTTGTCAAAACCAAGTCCCGAAACCGCCTTGCATTTGAGACTGTTTACTTCTTGATTCGTACTAGGGAGCATATTCACGACCACGGCACTTGTGTCCCCTGATTTAAATTACATAAAAAAAACTAGTTTTTTTTAACTGAAAGTAAGGAGCGACATTAAAACTTAAAACGAACAGAAATTACTCCGTATATGAAATGGGTTGTCCCCTCCGCAATCCTTCGCTCTTTACACTAAAGTTGTAATTGTTTTAAAAAGCAGAATTGTGGCAAAGAGTCAAACTTTAGCGTAAAGAGCGAGGGATTGCGGAGGGGACAACCCATTTCATATACGGAGTAATTTCTGATCGTTTTAAGTTTTAATGTCGCTCCCTACTTACAGCTAAAAAAAAATTTGTTTTCTTATGTAATTTCTGAACGTTTTTGAATTAATGCATGTTTGATTTTGGCTCTCCACACATAAATTATTAAAATGAAATTTGCCTATTAATTCCTTTCTGGGCTAAATGGCTTTCTCTTAATTTTGATCAGACGTATTTGAGAAATAAGGGATGGGGAAGGAGGCCTAGTTGCCATGCAATTTTTCGGTTACATAAAAAGGCAACTATATATTTTAATTTTTAACGAATTTTTTCATTAGTAAAAATATACGTAACTTAAGAATTATCTTACGTAACAAACTTTTATATTCTTTAATTTTTATTATGTATATGAGAGGGTTTGTACCCTCGTTAATACCTCGTTCTTTACACTAAGTCGTAAGTTTTGTCCCAATTCCTTAAGAAAGGCCCCTGAATCAGAAAGGCCGTAGAATAAATAGTTGAAATTACTAAAAATACTATAGCATAAAGAGCGAGGTATTTATCTCCTCCTAAATACCTCGCTCTTTTTGCTAAAGTATTTTTTGAACCCCTCATATGCGTAATAATCTTTGTTCGTTTTAAATTTCAATGCTACTCTTTACTTTCAATTGAAAAAACTTTTCCATGTTTATTTTTTCATTGTTTTTTTTATAGTAATTTTAGAAAATCCTGCGCCTTTTTCATTGAATTTTTGTTCCCCCATGACATATTTCTCCAAGTAAAGATCCTCAACCATAGCCCCCTCCCCTCAACCCCCTCCCCAAAACCAAAAAAAATATCCCCTGAAAACGACTGTACACTTCCCAATAACCATTATTATATGTAAACACTGGTCGAAGTTTGTAACTTGCAGCCCCTCCCTCAAGGACTGTGGGGGAGTAAGTCATTCTCAAAGACATAGTTATTATGGTTTTTCACTATGTGGAACAAAATGGCTATCTCAAAATTTTGATCTGTTGACTTTGGAGAAAAAATGAGCGTGGGAGGGGGCCTAGGTGCCCTCCAATTTTTTTGGTCATTTAAAAAGGGCACTAGAACTTTTCATTTCCGGTAGAATGAGCCCTCTTGCGACATTCTAGGACCACTTCGTCGATACGATGACCCCTGGAAAAAACCCCCAAAAAACAAACAAATAAACAGGCACCCGTGATTTGTCTTCTGGCAAAAAATACGAAATTCCACATTTTTGTAGATAGGAGCTTGAAAATTTTGCTACAGGGTTCTCTGATACGCCGAATACGATGGTGTGATTTTCGTTAAGATTCTGTGATAATAAAATTCTGTGATCCTATTTTCTAAAATAAGGCAAATTTTTTCAGGCTCGTAACTTTTGATGACAAAGACTAAATTTGATGAAACATATATATTTAAAATCAACATGAAAATCTGATTCTTTTGATGTATATTTTAGCATCAAAATCCTGTTTTTTAGAGTTTAGTTTACTGTTGAGCCGGGTCGCTCCTTACTACAGTTCGTTACCACGAAGTGTTTGAAAACTTGCTGCGTGCTGATTTCCGTTCATGGAACTTTTTTCGTACTTGTTTGCGTTTGTTGAATGTGTTCTATGTTGATTTTTCTCTTAATGAAACTTTTACATTGTTTTATCTCCTCGTGAAACTGATTTGTTAAAGGAACTTACTGCGTGCAAATTTCCGTTAACGAAACTTGTTGCGTTCTTGTTTTTGTCACGGAATTTGTTGCATGTTGTTTTTCCTCTTAAAGAAACTTGCACATTGATTTTTCTCCTCGTGAAACTGATTTTATTCATGGAATTTGCTGCGTGCTTATTTTTGTTCGTGGAATTTGTTAGGGGCTGGTTTTATTCCTAAAACATGTTGCCTGTTAACTTTTTCTCTTCGTAAAACATGTACATTAATTCTTCTCCACCTGAAACTGATTTTGCTCATTGAACTTGTTGCTTGCTGATTTTGTTCTTGGAAGTTGTGGAGTGCTTACTTTTGTTCGTGAAACATGTTGCATGTTACTTTTTCTGATCGTGAAACCTGAGCATTGATTTTTCTCCTTTAGAAACGTTTTTGTTCATGAAACTTGTTGCGTGCTAAAATTTATTCAAGGAACTTGTTGCGTGCGGATTTTTTGTTTGTGAAACTTGTTGCATGTTAATTTTCTCTTCGTGAAACTTGTAGACTGATTGTTCTCCTCATGAAACTATTTTTTTAATGGAACTTGTTGCGAGCTTGTTTTTGTTTGTGGAACTTTTTGCATGCTAAGTTTTATTTATAAAAATTGTATTATCTTGATTTATTTCTTAGTAAAGCTTGTACACTTGATTTTTCTTCTCGTTAACTGATATTCTTCATGGAACTTTTTCATGCTGATTTTAGCTCATAGAACGCGTTCTGTGCTAATTTTGTTTCGTTGAACTTGCTCCATGCTTTTTTTTTGTAAAACTGATGATTTTTAACTTCGTTAAACTTGTACATTGATTTTTCTCCTATTGACGCTGACTTTGTTCATGGGTTTTTGTGCATGCTAATTTTGTTCTTGAAACCTATAGCATGATTTTTCTCTTCGTAAAACTCGTACTCGTATTGAAACTCGTGATTTTTTAATCGTAAAACTTGTTATGTGCTGATTTTTGTTCGTCAAATTTGTTGCATGTTGGTTTTTCTCTTTGTGAAACTTGGAAATTCATTTTTCTTCTCGTTAAACTGACTTTGTTCTTGGAACTTGTTGTGAGCTGCTTTCTCTTCGTGGAGCTTGTTGCGAGCTGATTTTGTTCGTGAAACTTTTTACATGTTGATTTTTCTCTTTGTGATTTCCTTGAAAATGTATATATATATTTTTGAACAAAAATCAAAACACAAGAAACTCGATGAATAAAATCAGTTTCACGAGGAAAGAATCAATTTACAAGTCTCAGGAAGTGAAAAATCAACAGATTCGAGAACAAAAAATAACCAGCTTGCAGCAAGGTCCACTAACAAAAGTTAGCACAAAAGTTCTATGACAAAAATCAGCACGAAACAAGTACCATGAAGGATTTGAGTTAACAAGGATAAATAGCAATTATATAAGTTTTACGAAGAGAAAAATCAAGATACAACAATTTTCCTGAACAAAAATGAGCATGCAACAAGTTATATAAATATAAATAAGGAATTATTAAGTTCCATGAACAAAACCAATTTCAAGAAGAGAAAAATGAATGCACAAGATTCATGAAGAGAAAGTCAACATGCAACAAGTTTTTCGAACAAAAAATTGGCACGCAACAAGTTCCATGAACAAAATCAATTTTGTGAGGAATAAACAGTCAATGTATAACTTTTACAAAGAAAAAAATCGTCATGTAACATTTTCAATGGAAAAAAATCAGCAAGTAATAAGTTGCGGCAACAAAATCAGCACGCAAGAAGTTCCATAAAAAAATCAGTTTCACGTGGAGAAACATCAATGTACAAGTTTCATAAAGAGAAAAATCAACATGCAGCAAGTTTCACGAACATAGATTACTAAACAACAAGTTCCATGAACAAAACCAGTTAGAACAGTAAGAAAAATCCATGTACAAGTATCACTAAAAGAAAAATCAACAAGCAGCAAGTTTAACAAACAACAATCAGAGCGTAACAAGTTCCATGAACAAAACCAGTTTTAGGATATAATCGTACAAGTTTCACGAAGAGAAAAATCAACAAATTACAAGTTTAATGAACAAAAATTGGAACAAAACAAGCTCCAAGAACAAAAATTAGCACAGCACGTTCCATGAAGAATATCATTTTCACAAGGAGAAAAATCGAGTGCACAAATTTTACGAAGAGAAAGCTCAAGATACAACAAATTTTATAAACAAAAATCAGCAAACAACAACTTTCATGAAGAAAAATTAGCATGGATTACGTTCCACGAGCAAAACCAGTTTCAAGATGAGCAAAATAATTGTACGAGTTTCACGAAGAGATGAGTCACCATATAACAAGTTTCATGAACAAAAATTAGCACGCAAGAAGCTCCACAAACAATAATTTTCAAAAGGGAAAAAACATTAGACAACATAATCAATATGTGTCAGGAACAAAAAGTTAATGAGGAGAATGATAATTGTACGAGTTACATGGAAAAAAAATTTCATGCAGCAAGTTTCGCGAATTAAAATTAGTACGCAACAAGTTTCAGGAACAAAATCAGTTTCAAGAGGAGAAAAATCAATTGACAATTTTCATCAAGAGAAGAATTCAACTTGCAACAAGTTTCATAAACAAAAATAAGCACGCAACAATTTCATTGAACAAAATCAGTTTCATGAGGAGAAAATAAATGTACAAGTGTCACGAGGAGAAAAATCACCATGCAACAAGTTTCACGAAAAAAACAGCAGGCAACAAGCTCCATGAACAAAAATCAGCACGCAACAAGTTCCATGAATAAATTCCCTTTTTACGAGAAAAACAATCAGCATACTAGTTTCACGAAGAGAAAAACAAGCATACGATAAGTTTCACGAAAAAAAATTAGCACGCAACCAGTTCCATGAAAAAAATTTAGTGCACAACATATTCCATGAGCAAAAAAAAATCCAAGAGGAGAAAAAAAATGTGCAAGTTTCACTAAGAGATTAATCAACGTTCAAAAAGTTTCACCAACAAAAATCAGCATGCAATAAGTTCCATTCACAAAAATCCACACCAAACGTTCTTTGAACAAAATCAATCTCAAGAGGAGAAAAATCAATATACAAGAGTCACTAAGAGAAAATCAACATATAACAAGTATCATGAAAAAACTTCAGCACGCAACAAGTTCATTGAACAAAATATGTTTCAGGTAGACAAAGTCAAGTACAAGTTTCGTGAAAATAAAAACCGACAGGCAGGAGGTTTCAGGAACAACAATCAGCAAGTAACAAGTTCCAAAAACAAAACATTTTCACGATGAGTAAAATAATTGTACGAGTTTCACTAAGAAAATTAACAAATTTCATGAACAAAAAGTGGCATGCAACAAATTCCACGAAGAAAAATTGGCACTCAATAAGTTCGATAAAGAATTTCTGTTTCCCAAGGAAAAAATCAAGTGCACAAGCTTTACGAAGAAAAATCAAGATGCAACAAATTTCATAAACAAAAATCAGCACGCAACAAGTTTTATGAGCAATAATTAGCACGCGTTAAGTACCATGAGCAAAACCGGTTTTAAAACTAGTAAAACTCAATGTACAAGTTTCACAACAAGAAGAATAAACATGTAACAAGTTTCATGAACAAGAATTAGCCCGCAACAAGTTCTACTAACGAAAATTAGTACGCAACAAGTTTTGTTTCACGAAGAGAAAAACTTTCATGTAATAAGTTTCATGAACAAAAATCAGCATAAATCAGTTTCATGAGGAGAAAAATATATGTATAAGCTTCAAGAAAAGAAAAAATCATGACACATCAAACTCACCAAACAAAAACTAGGCACACAACATGTTCCATGAATGAAAATGAGCACGTGGCAAGTTCCTTGAAAAAACAAATTCCACAAGGAAAAAAGTACAAGTTTCACTTAGATATAAATTAATGTGCAACAAAAATCAGCATGCAACAAGTTCTACTAAAACAATCCATGCAAAACGTTCTTTGAACAAAATCAGTTTTACCAGGAGAATTAAATTAATGTATAAATGTCACTAAGAGAAAAATCAACATTTAAAAAGAATCACAAACAAACATCAGCACGCAACAAGTTCCTTGAACAAAAATCAGTTGCACAAGGAAAAGAAAATTTCAATGTACAAGTTTCATGAAAAGAAAAAACAACATGCAACAGGTTTTATGAAAAAAATCAGTGCGCAATAAGTTTCATGAACAAAATCAGTTTCAGGTAAATAAAATCAATGTACAAGTTTCATGAAAAGAAAGCTCAACAGGCAGGAAGTTTCACGAATAAAAATCACCACATAACAAGTTCCAAGAACAAAAACATTTCCACAATGAGAAAAATAATTGTATAAGTTCTACGAAGAATAAAAATAAGCAGGAAACAAATTTCATGAAAAAAAAATCTGCACGCAACAAGTTCCACGAAAAGATATCAGCACAAAACAAGTTCCTTGGATAAAATCAGTTGCACGAGAAGAAAATTTCAATGTATAAATTTCTCGAAAAGAAAAAACAACATGCAACAGGTTTTACGAACAAAAATCAGTACGCAATAAGTTACATGAGAAAAATCAGTTTCAAGTAGATAAAATCAATGTACAAGTTTCTTGAAAAGAAACATCCACAAGCAGGAAGTTTCATGAATAACAATCACCACGTAACAAGCTTCAAGAACAAAAACATCTTCACGATAAGAAAAGTAACCATGTAACAAGTTTCATGAATAAAAGTCGGCACGCAACAAGCTCCACGAACAAAATCAGCACGCAACAAGTTCCATAAGGAACATTAGTTTCACAAGGAGAAAAATCAAGTGTACAACTTTTACGAAGAGAAAAATCAAGATGCAACAAATTTCATAAACAAAAATCAGCATGCAACAAGTTTCATGGATAAACATTTGCAGGCATTAAGTTCCGTGAACAAAACTAGTTTTAAAATTAGTAACTCAGTGCAAAAATTATAGAAAGAGAAGAATTCCCATGTAACAAGCTCCAGAAACGAAAAATAACCACGTACCAAGTTCCATGAACGAAAATCAGCACGCAGCAAATTCCTTTAAAAAATCGTTAAGAAGAGATAAATTAATTTACAAGTTTTACGAAAAGAAAAATCAACTTGCAATAAGTTTTACAAACAAAAATCAGCACGCAACCAGTTCCACGAACAAAAATAAGCACGGAACAAGTTGAATGAGCCTAGCAAGTTCCTTTAAAAAAAATCGTTAAGAAGAGATAAATTAATTTACAAGTTTTACGAAGAGAAAATCAACTTGCAATAAGTTTTACGAACAAAAATCAGCAATCAACAAGTTCCACGAAGAAAAATAAGCACACAACAAGTTCCATGAACAAAATGAATTTTACATGGCGAAAAATCAATGTACAAATTTCACAAAACGATGAATAAGCATGCAGAAGTTTCACGAACAAAATCAGCTCACAACAAGTTGTATGAACGAAAAGCAGTGCACAATAATTAAACTAAACAAAATTAGTTTCACGAGGAGAAAAAAACAATCAGCAACTTTCACCTTGAGATAAATCAACATACAACAAGTTCCACGAAAAAAATCAGCATGCAACAAGTTCCACGAATAAAAATAAGCACACAACAAGTTCCATAAAGAACATTAGCTTCACAAGGAGAAAAATCAAGTGTAAAAGTTTTACGAAGAGAAAAATCAAGATGCAACAAATTTAATAGACAAAAATATGCAAGCAACAAGTTTCATGGAAAAAAATTAGCACGCATTAAGTTCCGTGAATAAAACTAATTTCACAAAGAGTAAAATTAATGTACAAGTTTCACGAAGAAAAGAATCCAATGTAACAAGTTTTCTGAACAAAAATTGGCACGTAAAAAGTTCCACGAGCTAAAAATTAGCACGCAATAAGTTCTATGAACGAAAATGACTTTCAGAGGAGGAAAATCAATGTACAAGTTTCACGGAAAAAAAATCAAGAGACACCAAGCTCCAATATTCAGATCTATACCTCAAGATTCTAATGATTGCCCTTGAGCTTTGTTGATGGTTATTGCTAATCGACCATTCCCTGTGTCGCCGTCGTCATTTAGATATCCCCCTGTGCCCCCCGGCGTCCCCGTTGTAGTTGTGTCCCTGTGTCCCGGTCGTCATTTATATTCCCTGTGTCCCGGTCGTCATTTGTGTCCTGGTGTTCCAGTTTGTGATTTTCCTTTGAGTGTCCCGGGCGTCATTTATATTCCTTGTGTCCCGGTGTCCCGGTCGTCATTTGTGTCCCGGTGTCCCGGTCTGTATATACATTCCTTTTTGAATTGGTCTTTTTTTTAGTTTTTAGTTTTTTACCTTTTTTTTGTTTTTTTAGTTATACGTCATGATTCTAATGATTGCCCTTGAGCTTTGTTGATGGTGATTGCTAATCGAACATTCCCTGTGTCCCCGTCGTCATTTATATATCCTCCTGTGCCCCCCGGCGTCCCCGTTGTAGTTGTGTACCTGTGTCCCGGTCGTCATTTATATTCCCTGTGTCCCGGTCGTCATTTGTATCCCGGTGTCCCGGTCTGTATATACATTCGTTCTTGAAATGGTATATGATGAAATAAATTTTTGTATTTTTCCCCTTTTTTTTCTTTTTAGTTTTTTTTTTATTTTTATTTTTTTTAGTTTTGTTTTTCTCCTTAATTTTTTAGTTTTTTCCTTTTTTTATTATTTTTTTTCTTTTTTAGTTTTTTTTTAGTTTTTTAGCTTTTTTAGTTTTTTTTATTAGTTTTTAGTTTTTTTTCTTTTAGTTTTTTTGTAGTTTTTACCTTTTTTTTAGTTTTTTTTGTTTTTTTTTACTTATGTCCTGATCGTCATTTATACTCCCTGTGTCCCAGTCGTCATTTGTGTCCCGGTGCTTTGTTGATGGTGATTGCTAATCGAACATTCCTTTTGTCCCGGTCGCTTTCTCTTTGAGTGTCCCGGTCGTCATTTATATTCCCTATGTGCCGGTGTCCCGGTCGTTATTTGTGTCCCGATGTCCCAGTCTGTAATTTCGTCAGTCGAAAACATGACGTCAGTCGACACACAAACATGACGTCACTCGACAGACACACACACACACACACAGACAACTTATTTTTATATATATAGATATATACTAACCCCAACTTTACCCAACAACTTATACTAACCCCAATTGCGCCACCCCAACACCTAGTTGGTGGGGGCGCTTCGCCCCCCCCCCCAAAGCACCCACGCGCCTGTAAGTCGTTACGCGCTATATTAGTTACGCGCCATTGTAGTTGTGTCCCTATGTCCCACCTGTGAATATAGATATAAATATATATATATATATATATATATATATATATATATATATATATATATATATATATATATATATATATATATATATATATATATATGTATATATATATATATATATATATATATATATATATATATATATATATATATATATATATATATATATATATATGTTTTTAACTACGGAAAACTTGCGAATATACAACATTCTTTGCTGTCCCATTGTCTGTGCATATAAATAGATTGTCAGGTTTACCGACTCTTGAACATGCAACATATAATGGTCCATGGGAAAACAATCTGTATTCAGATCTATACCTCATGATTCTAATGATTGCCCTTGAGCTTTGTTGATGGTGATTGCTAATCGACCATTCCCTGTGTCGCCGTCGTCATTTATATATCCCCTGTGCCCCCCGGCGTCCCCGTTTTAGTTGTGTCCCTGTGTCCCGGTCGTCATTTATATTCCCTGTGTCCCAGTCGTCATTTGTGTCCCGGTGTCCCGGTCTGTATATACATTCGTTTTTGAATTGGTCTTTTTTTTAGTTTTTAGTTTTTTACCTTTTTCTTAGTTTTTTTATACTTATACCTCATGATTCTAATGATTGCCCTTGAGCTTTGTTGATGGTGATTGCTAATCGAACATTCCCTTTGTCCCCGTCATCATTTATATATCCCCCCGTGCCCCCCGGCGTCCCCGTTGTAGTTGTGTCCCTGTGTCCTGGTCGTCATTTATATTCCCTGTGTCCTGGTCGTCATTTGTATCCCGGTGTCCCGGTCTGTATATACATTCGTTTTTGAAATGGTATATGATGAAATAAACTTTTGTATTTTTCCCCTTTTTTTCTTTTTAGTTTTTTTTTATTTTATTTTTTTTAGTTTTGTTTTTCTCCTTTATTTTTCTTTTTTTTCCTTTTTTTCCCTTTTTTTCTTTTTTAGTTTTTTTAGTTTTTTAGCTTTTTAGTTTTTTTATTAGTTTTTAATTTTTTTTTTCTTTTTAGTTTTTTTGTAGTTTTTACCTTTTTTTTAATTTTTTTAGTTTTTTTTTGCTTACGTCCTGGTCGTCATTTATACTCCCTGTGTCCCGGTCGTCATTTGTGTCCCGGTGCTTTGTTGATGGTGATTGCTAATCGAACATTCCTTGTGTCCCGGTCGCTTTCTCTTTGAGTGACCCGGTCGTCATTTATATTCCCTATGTGCCGGTGTACCGGTCGTCATTTGTGTCCCGATGTCCCGGTCTGTAATTTCGTCAGTCGAAAACATGACGTCAGTCGATACACAAACATGACGTCACTTGACAGACACACACACACACACACACACAACTTATTTTTATATAGATCCGTTGGAATCATGGGAATGCGAGGAATAAGAACAGCCTCACCCTCAAAAGGCCCTGTCAAGATTGTGGCCTCTATTACGTTTTCCATTGTTTTTTCTTACGGCAAGTCGCGTGCCATTGCAAAGCTTTGGTGGGTTGATATTTCTTAACAGTATTATTGGTACGCCTATTTTTAGTTGCAGCACGTGTGTTGGAAACCCTGAAAGATCCACGGAATTTAAAAATTCACACAACCTTTTTACAAAACAAAATAATATATGATGGTGATAACTGACGTTATCACCAAGGTTATAAAACCTTG
Organism: Artemia franciscana; assembly: GCF_032884065.1. Taxonomy (NCBI): domain Eukaryota; kingdom Metazoa; phylum Arthropoda; class Branchiopoda; order Anostraca; family Artemiidae; genus Artemia; species Artemia franciscana. Next base: position 40,371,004 of record NC_088864.1, on the reverse strand, counting down.
ATGAGGAAACAGCCACGTTCCATAAAAAGATAATTGATATATATATATATATATATATATATATATATATATATATATATATATATATATATATATATATATATATATATATATATATATATATATATATATATATATATATATATATATATATAAATAAGTTGTCTGTGTGTCTGTCGAGTGACGTCATGTTTGTCGACTGACGAAATTACAGACCGGGACATCGGGACACAAATGACGAGCGGGACACCGGGACATCTATCTTCTATTATCTATATATATAAAAATAAGTTGTTTGTGTGTTATGTCTGTTACACTATGTCTGTTACGCCAGATTATATCTTCTATATATATAAAAGAAAACAAACTAAAATGTAAAAACTGGGAACTGCATAAATATTTCGAAATATTTTGACAATAGATTAAAGTAATTTGAAAACCTTAAAACAGATACTTAAAATATTGATGTTTATTATAAACTAGCTGTTGGAGTGGCGCTTCGCGCCACCCCAGCATCTAGTTGGTTGGGGCGCTTCGCCCCCCCCCCCCCAACAAGCCCCCCCTGCGCGCGTAAGTCGTTACACGCCATATTAGTTACGCGCCGTTGTAGTTGTGGCCCTGTGCACCACCTATGAATATAGATAGATTTGTATATGTGTTTTGAACTGCGTAAAACTTGCGAATATACAACATTCTTGGCTTTCCCATTGTCTGTGCATATACAAAGCCTTATGTACTTATAATGACGTCATATGCAAACGCTCTTTTTACAAAGAAACAAACATGCATACACACAACTCGTTTTTATATATATAGATAGATAGATAGATACAATACAAATTAACTGCGTAAAACTTACGAATATACAACATTCTTCGCTGTCCAATTGTCGCTGCATATAAATAGATTGTCAGGTTTACCGACCCTCGAACATGCAACGTACAATTGTCCATGGGAAAAACAATCAGTATTAAGATCTATACCACATTTTTCTAATGATTGACCTTGAGCTTTGTTGATGGTGATTGCAAATGCTAATCGAATTGGGAATTGCAATCTTTTAAAATGAAAAGGCAGATCCGTTGGAATCATGGGAATGCGAGGAATAAGAACAGCCTCGCCCTCAAAAGGCCCTGTCATGATTGTGGCCTCTATTATGTTTTCCATTGTTTTTTTTACGGCAAGTCGTATGCCATTACAAAGCTTTGGTGGGTTGATATTTCTTAACAGTATTATTGGTACGCCTATTTTTATTTATAGCACGTGTGGTGGAAACCCTGAAAGATCCACGGAATTTAAAAATTCAGATGGATAATTAACCGCCTCATTTGGTTCCAAAACTGTGGCGACTGACTTGTAAAGGACTGCCTGGTCTCGGATCTTGGTCAAAACAATATTGTTGATTTCGTGGACGTCTATATTTTTGGGTGCAAGAATCGCTCTTTCATTTAGCCATTTATTATTTTTATAATTGTTTAGAATATTCGGAAATACTTTTTCAATGAATTCATTTTTGGACGTCACTAAATTACAGAATTCAGCAGGTAGTTGTATACGTCCTGAAATTGAGTCTACTGGGAGCTTTCCGTTTCCCATTGCCAGCAATTGATCTGAAAATGTTTGACCAGAGTCATCGTTTTGCAATCGGACACGCATATTTGTAGTTAATTTTAATGTTTTTACGTGTGCCCATAAATTGCAATTTTTCAGGCAAGCATTCATTTCGTCTGCAGGGGTTGATCTAGGTATTATAGGTAATGTTTGCCTGAAATCTCCCGCAAGCAATATTAATGTGCTGCCAAAGGATTTCGAATTCCCTCGCAAATCTTTCAAACATTGATCCAGAGCCTCGAGTGATTTTTTGTGTGCCATTGTGCACTCGTCCCAAATTATAAGTTTGCATTGCTGCAATACTTTACCCATCCCAGATGATTTGGAAATATTGCACGTGGGAGTTTCTGTAGAATGCAAATTCAGAGGCAATTTCAAAGCGGAATGAGCAGTTCTTCCACCAGGCACCAGCGTTGCGGCTATTCCAGACGACACAATTGCCAACGCTATATCATTTTTTGATCGAATTGATGCCAGAATCAGTTTTATCACAAACGTTTTACCAGTACCTCCTGGCGCATCCAAAAAGAAAATTTCTCCAACGTTGTTATCGACACAATGCATTATCGTATCATAAATGTCTTTTTGTTCCGACGTTAACTTGGAAATGTTATTTTGTTCACGATCCAATTCTACACATGTTGAAACAGCAGCGGTGCGATTAGGTGAAGGCATTCCCACATCCTGAAGAGATTTGTTTGCCATACATACGCAAAAATCTTCTATAATAACTACAGTGTAGTTATAAATTTCTGATGTAAAATCAAAAGTCATATCTGACGTCTCTAACCGTTTTCGATGGAGTATATCTTCGGACATTTTCGATTTATATTTTTCCCATAACTCTGTAGGAGCTGAAGGAGAGCAAGTTGTTAGTATGATTCCAAACAATGCACGAATTTGACTTGGAGTTGACGTTTCGCACGCGTCATTGATGCAGTTATCCCAGTGTTGGTCATTCTCCAATAAATTCAAAGCTTGGCATGCACTACGGTAAGTGTCATGTATAGTACCGTTTACAGTTCTCAAATACTCAAAGGACGTCGGACTGGGTACATTCACTAAAAGCAGGTTTAGAAACAAGCATTCATGTTGATTGGGGTAAACGGTGTAGAGTCTTCCTATCGTGGTATCTTTGAAGATGGTAGGTTGGCCGTCGACTGACTTACCCTGTTTTCGACGTTAAAATACTTTATTTTTAGTATTCCACGTGTAATACTAAGGCACTTCAGTATACAGCAGTTTCTTTGCAAAAGAATCATTTTTGCATATTGAAAAGAAAGCAGTTAACTTTGTATCCGGTGGATTCAGGGCTCTTTGTTCCACGTTGGATTCCGAAAAATAAACACGTTGACAATTCTGTAAATTAACCGCTAAGTGAACTAAAGCTGGACTACGTTCATGTATCGGAAATGGAAGAATTCGCCAAACAGCTTCATTACTGCTTTTGGATCTTCCAGCCTGATATTGTACGATTTCGTCGATATCTTTGATTTTGGGCTGCAAGTCAAAAACTGCCTTGTCACTGCCTTTGTTGACGTATTTACATATGTATTTGATTGCCTTTACGGAGTTACAGTATTCAACTTTTATGTGTGCATTAAATGTTTTTGATAATAATGGGGAATATGGAACAACCCACTGGTTATCTACTTCGATGGTGGTACCGTTACGCTTCTTTATTATTGCTGTTTTACCGCCATCTTAAGTAGATCTTCTTCTATATTGTAGGTAACCATCATTGCCAATAATTGTGTTGGGTACTAAAAGTCGAGGATATTGCTTTGTGCACCTTCCTTTGGCCTTGCATGGTGAATTTTCGTTCAGTGCACCGCAAGGTCCATGTATCATATTTTTTTACAAAAACATCATATAACCCCTTATCGACATTTTCATCGGGTATTTCAGCGGAAATCAAATCATCAATTTCGTTAGAAGTAATTTTATAGTGTAGTCAGATTAGTATATGTGCGTGTGGCAATCCTCGTTTTTGCCTTTCCACTGAGTACATCCAGCATCGCACTGACCCAAACACTTCAAATTTTACTATGTAGTTTATCAGTGATTTCAACTTTTGCCGGAAGACACGGGCCGTAATGTCATGTCTATGAACCGCCGATTGTCCTTGAAGTAAAAGCTGATGTATCTCGTCCCAAGATTGATTACATGTAAATGTAATAAATAAATCTGGACGACCATAGAGACAAACATACGCAATAGCATCTTGAGCATATTCATGCATATGACGGGGACTGCCAGCATATGAGGAAGGTAAAATCGTTAATCTTCCAACGTTTGTGGTATTACCGTCATTTACAACTGCATCTCGAAAATGAATGTATTGTTCAGAGTGGAGCTTGGTCGTATTCAGACGGATAAATAGCAAACGTTCTGATTCAATTTTTGCATACATATCAACGACGTATTGGTGAAACAATTGACGGAATTTTAAAATATAATTGTCTTCATTCTGCCGAATCATTAGTCTATAGGAATAATTATGCATTGCACTGCATTTCTTGTTCATTTCTTTGTTAGTGGCTGGATTTATCAATAAAGCGATAGCCGTTGGCTCCGTCCCAAAAAATGATAGGATATTGTAGGGCATCATAGCATCGATGAGTTTCAGCAATTCTTACCATTTGAGCGTTTCACTTATGAAGAATAATATCTCGAGGTAAAAACTGATCACCAACCATAACGAATGCCACTTAGTCGATAGTTGGAGCATTTTATCTACGCACATGTTGGCCAGGAGGCGTTTTGTCAGCGGAAATAACAATTTTATGCGTATCAGTAGGCATCAAATCGATGGCTGTTTTGAACAGACGCACTAAATTATTATTTTCGTGGAAAAGATGTTGCAATTGGGAAACAATTGTCCTTTCAACGTCGGGAGAAATTTCGCAACGTGCATTCAATTCAGAATTTTTATCACTGATGTACAACTGTATCATCATAAAATTTATGATTCTCGCCTGAGAAAGGTAGAAGGGACCCTTCTCTATGATAAATTTGCCCTTTTACTTTGAAAGTAGGCATAAATTGATCTGGATTTTCGATTTGGGCTCCAAACGACGTCATTTGGAAACATGAGTTGTAACATGACGTATTTCCAGTAAGGAAAGCCTTCAATGGCTCTGGTGGTGTAGCCAATAGAGGAAGTTTAAGTTTTCCTGAGGCGCAACACATTCCCATTGTTTCACCATTGAATTTCAAGGCCTTGCAATTGGGACAAATTTTAGACATAGTCCCGATTTGAACACATCTACTCAAGCTATAATCATCGACTGGGCTGTACCTGAATGCCAGGCGATAATTTTCAGGTTGCTCTTGTGATTCCTCGGCACGCTTTCTTTTCTTCCTTTCTCTATCAGCCGCAAGCCTGTTTTCTTGCTGTTTTTGTGATTCCTCGGCACGCCTTCTTTTTTCACTTTCTCTTTTAGCAGCAAGTCTGGTTTCGTGTTGCTCTGGTAGTTCCTCGACACGCCTTCGTTGACGGAAATTGCACATTCCTAATCTGGCATTATCTCTTGAAGCCGCAAGCTTGTTTTCACGTTGCTCATGTGATTCCTCGGCACGCTTTCTGTTCTTACTTTCTCTATCAGCCGCAAACCTGTTTTCTTGCTGTTCTTGTGATTCCTCAGCACGCTTTCTTTTATTACTTTCTCTATTAGCAGCAAGTTTTTTGGCATTGACTCTTTGAGCAGCTTCCCCGGCCGTTGCCATTGTAGGCTCTTCGGTCATTTTACAATTAAACATTTTTCCGTCCACGATCTTCTTACAATTAAAAATTTGTCTTTGAACGAATGTCTTAAATACCTTTAATGACGTCATCGTCATAACAAACATGACGACAACAAACTTCATGACGATATGATGACATGTTGACATGGCGTCACTCGACAGCCATAACACACAGACAACTTATTTTTATATAGATACTAGCTGTTGGGGTGGCGCTTCGTGCCCCCCCCAAGCCCCTCGTCCCGTTTCCCTGTGTCCCGGTCGTCATTTGTGTCCCGGTGTCTCAGTCTGTAATTTCTCTTTGAGTGTCACGGTCGGCATTTATATTCCCTGTGTCCCGGTCGTCATTTTTGTCCCGGTTGTCATTTGTGTTCCGGTGTCCCGGTCTGTAATTTCTCTTTGAGTGTCCTGGTCGTCATTTATATTCCCTGTGTCCCGGTCGTCATTTGTTTCCCGGTGCTTTGTTGATGTTGTTGTTTCCCTGTGTCCCGGTCGTCATTTGTGTCCCGGTGTCCCAGTCTGTAATTTCTCTTTGAGTGTCGCGGTCGTCATTTATATTCCCTGTGTCCCGGTGTCCCGGTCGTCATTTTTGTCCGGGTCGTCATTTGTGTTCCGGTGTCCCGGTCTGTAATTTCTCTTTGAGTGTCCTGGTCGTCATTTATATTCCCTGTGTCCCGGTCGTCATTTGTTTCCCGGTGCTTTGTTGATGGTGATTGCTAATCGAACATTCCCTGTGTCCCCGTCGTCATTTATAATCCCCCTGTGCCCCTCGGCGTCTCCGTTGTTGTTGTTTCCCTGTGTCCCGGTCTGTAATTCTTTACAGTCTGTAATTTCTCTTTGAGTGTCGCGGTCGGCATTTATATTCCCTGTGTCCCGGTCGTCATTTGTGTCCCGGTGCTTTGTTGATGTTGTTGTTTCCCTGTGTCCCGGTCGTCATTTGTGTCCCGGTGTCCCAGTCTGTAATTTCTCTTTGAGTGTTGCGGTCGTCATTTATATTCCCTGTGTCTCGGTGTCCCGGTCGTCATTTTTGTCCCGGTCGTCATTTGTGTTCCGGTGTCCCGGTCTGTAATTTCTCTTTGAGTGTCCTGGTCGTCATTTATATTCCCTGTGTCCCGGTCGTCATTTATGTCCCGGTACTTTGTTGATGTTGTTGTTTCCCTGTGTCCCGGTCGTCATTTGTGTCCCGGTGTCCCAGTCTGTAATTTCTCTTTGAGTGTCGCGGTCGTCATGTATATTCCCTGTGTCTCGGTGTCCCGGTCGTCATTTTTGTCCCCGGTCGTCATTTGTGTTCCGGTGTCCCGGTCTGTAATTTCTCTTTGAGTGTCCTGGTCGTCATTTATATTTCCTGTGTCCCGGTCGTCATTTGTGTCCCGGTGCTTTGTTGATGGTGATTGCTAATCGAACATTCCTTGTGTCCCGGTCGATTTCTCTTTGAGTGTCCCGGTCGTCATTTATATTCCCTATGTCTCGGTGTCCCGTTTGTCATTTGTGTCCCGATGTCCCGGTCTGTATTTTCGTCAGTCGACAAATATGACGTCATTCGACACACAAACATGACGTCACTCGACACACAGACACACAGACAACTTATTTTTATATAGATAGAAGATAGATATAATATAGATAGATAGATAGATAGATATAAAAATAGGTTGTCTGTCTTTCTGTCTATCTGTCTGTCGAGTGACGTCATTATATGACGTCTGAATTATTTCATCATATACCAATTCAAAAACGAATGTATTCAAGCCGGAGTAGCTGAGTTTGTAAAGCGTTATGTTCCAGGTTCCAGGTCCGAGAGGTTCCAGGTTCGAACCTTGACTTTAGCATTAGTACAAAGAAGAAAAAAAACCTAAAAAAGGTAAAAACTACAAAAAAAAACTAAAAAGAAAAATACTAAAAAAACTAAAAAAAACTAAAAAAAACTAAAAAATAGGTAAAAAACTAAAAACTAAAAAAGAAAAAAACTAAAAAAAATTTAAAAACTACAAAAAAAACTAAAAAGAAAAAAAACTAATAAAAAAAAATAAATAAAATAAAAAAGAAAAAAAAACTAAAAAAAGGAATAAAACTGAAAAATAAAGGAGAAAAAGAAAACTAAATACCGGGACACAGGGAATATAAATGACGACCGGGACACTCAAAGAGAAATTACAGACTGGGACACTGGGACACAAATAACGACCGGGAGATATAAATGACAACCGGGACACTCAAAGATAAATTACATACCGGGACACCGGGACACAAATGACGACCGGAACACAGGGAATATAAATGACGACTGGGACGCTCAAAGAGAAATTACAGACTGGGACATTGGGACACAAATGACGACCGGGATACTGGGAATATAAATGACGACCGGGACACAGGGACACAACTACAAGGGGGATTCTGGGGGCACAGGGGGCTATATAAATGACGACAGGGACACAGGGAATGTTCGATTAGCAATCACCATCAACAAAGCTCAAGGGCAATCATTAGAATAATGAGGTATAGATCTGAATATGGATTGCTTTTCCCATGGACAATTTTATGTTGCATGTTCAAGAGTCGGTAAACCTGACAGTCTATTTATATGCATAGACAATGGGACATCGAAGAATGTTGTATATTCGCAAGTTTTACGTAGTTAAAAACATATAAATTATTAACATATAAAAACATCTTTCTATATTCACAGGTGGGACACAGGGACACAACTACAATGGCGCGTAACGACTTACGCGCGCGGGGGGCTTGGGGGCGCGAAGTGCCCCCACCAACTAGGTGTTGGGGTGGTGCGAAGCGCCACCCCAACAGCTAGTATAGATATATATATATTTAAAGGCGATGGCAGCACTGCTAAAATGAAAGACGCCAAGTTGCTATCCAGAGGATCCCTACGCACAATGGAATAGGCGGAAATGAATTGAACACAAGGCAATTAGGGCTGCCAAATACTTAGCTAAAGAGGATACCCTGTTTGAAACAGTTAGTCCAGAAATTGTTATTGTTCACCTTAGTCAGACACCAAAATAGTTTCAAAAAGGTGAGTGCTTAGGTGGCAAAGAAAGTCTTCCCGGGGATAGTGTCCCCCCCCCCTCCGTGTTCTGACCTGGGGTTTAGCACTTGTCAACAGTTCTGCTTTTACATGTGCTTTAATAAATACTAACTTAAGCTTGTTTTTCTCGTTTTGTTTGTCGTCCTCTCGTATCGCATATTCGGCAGAAGGTGTAAAAGTAAAAATGTGGGGTAGGCGCATTCTATTAAGAAATGAAACTTACCTTTCGGTTTATCTTTCTTGTTAAAATAACGAGAAATGTCCTTCCTTCCCCTTCCACTTTGAGCTATCAGTTTTCGTCTCTTATCTATTCTATATTCGTGTCCAGATTTTTTCTTAATATCCATTTTGAATTTGTAACCACTTTCCATTCTGTCTATTTTTGCTTGCCAATTGAACCCACAGCATAAATATTAAATATTTATGATGTGATTGAGCCTAATTGAGCTGGGCTAATCACATTCAGATTCATATCAATTTTTAGCACCTCCTTAAGAAGGAAATTAGCATCAATCAAATATTCCTATGCCAAGTTTACAGATATATACTGAGCAGGTTGAAGATAGTTAATTTTAGCTTGTTTTAAGTTATAACATTGCTTTTCATTCATCATTCATCAGAAACTCTGTATTTTGTTATTAATTGTGCAAATAAGCCACGATTAATTGACTAAACTGATAAGTTTTAATTTTAAAAAAAAGTAAAAAAGAACGGAATGAGCGTGCCAGAAAATTTTTGGGGAGGAGTGACCCCCCTGGATCGCCGCTGTTGCGATGGATACATGTACGAGCCATTAGATGACGAAAATCCGAAAGAGTAGTTGATATTAGTGGTTTTTGGTGAAAAATGAACGAAAGTCCTTAAAACGCGGCTGTTTACTTTTCTGCTAGTACAGGTTTAAGCCACTTAAGGATTTTAAATGAAACAAAAAGGAAAGGGGTTTTGAAGAGAAACATTCCCTCAAAGTCAATATAATTAAGGAGAATTTGTGGCAAGGTATCTCAAATCGTTGAAATTAAAGAAGATATTATAGAGGAATAATTGCCACTATCGTATTAGTAATGCTGGTAAACACATTTGAATCAGATTGCTAAAGAGTGGGAATATTCAAATCATATCCAAATCTCTCTCTCTCTCTCTCTCTCTCTCTCTCTCTCTCTCTCTCTCTCTCTCTCTCTCTCTCTCTCTCTCTCTCTCTCTCTCTCTCTCTCTCTCTCTCTCTCTCTCTCTCTCTCTCTCTCTCTCTCTCTCTCTCTCTCTCTCTCTCTCTCTCTCCTCCCTCCCTCTCTCTCTCTCTCTCTCTCTCTCTCTCTCTTTCTCTCTCTCTATCTATCTCTCCTTATCTTTCTCTCACTCTCTCATTTTGTGACTAAATACCGCATTGTCCTTAAGGAGATGATTCAACCACTAAAATTGTAGCATTTCAGTCATGGCTATAGTACTTCACCATAACAAGCTAATATAACAGTTTTTCTTTTCTTTTCAGGGGAATGTGGAATGGTCCTCGTACTTTAAGAAAGGTGCTCCATTTGGGCATGACAAAGTAAGAGGAACAAGGAAGAAGCAAATAGTGTTTTACAAATGAAGAGGCTTTTACGGCTATAAGCGACTATTTTACTTCCAAACAGACGAGGATTTAGTTATTTTTTTTTTTTTAGTTTCATTGAAACTTACCTGCTAGCATATAATAAAGAAAGTCTGTACTAAAACTAAAATTACCCCGGGGCTTTGGGGGAATTGTCAACCCCTGAGTTATAGTTATTTGACTTTTGTACTATTTTGAACAAAATGGCTTGTTCGAAATTTGGATCGAATACATTTTGAGAAAAAAGTGTGTGAGGAGGGAGAGGCTGGTTACAAACCAATTACTTTCAACTCTTAAAAAGGACACTAGAAATTTCAATTTCCAGTCGGATGAGCCCCCTTCTTAGTTTATACGACCACTCCTTCTATTTAACCCTTATATAATAATAGAGAACAATTAGCATACCTTATAGCCCTCATCCCAAGCGCTGGGGGTTTGGGGGTATCAATGACCGTAGTTCTTTGAAATTTAGACAATTTTGAATAAAATGCCTATCTGAAAATATTGATCAAATACATTTGGGGGAAAGGGGTACGGGGGGCTGGTTGTCCTCCGATCACTCTGGACTCTCAAAATGGGAAATAGAACTTTTCATCTAAAATTGAATGGACCTTCTTGAAATTCTACACGACCACTGTTACCATAAAAACCTTACATATTAACAAGGGACAGCTTGCAAAAATTACAGCCCTTGGTCAGGGGGAAGTGGTGGGTGTCCATGTTTTGCATCCATACATGACTATAGGAAATATAAGACTGTTAAAGAGGAGTAGTTTGAGCTTGTTTGACAGGTGGCTACTTTTCCAGAGGTTTGCTAGTCTTTGGAATCAAGAGCTACCACTTGTAATTCAACATTCCATATCAAAGCTGTTGCAGTTGTTAAAGGAGAGTGATTACCAGCGTAAAAGAAGTGGTTAACTGTTTCAACCTGTCTCCCAACTATGGTGATAATGGGTGGGTTGTCTAGTCTATGCCTCGTAATCACCATGACTGATCTTGCAGACACCGAAATCCATATAAAACAGCTTAGTGGCATCATAGTTTGTTTTATTTTGCCTTAAGTTCTTGCAAAGAGCTAGCTAGCACATCAAGGTCATCAGCGTAAGCAAATTTGTCTATCAGCAGGCCTCCTATAGTATGCGTCTTGTTCCAAATGTATCAGTGACACAACGGCGTTTAGTAAAAGGTTGAAGGGACATGGTGATAAGACCCAACCCTGAATTATTCCTGAAGAAGCTCTGAACTGTCCTGAAAACCCTTTAGAGGTTATTACCTGGCCTTGAAACTAGTCATACAGACTTCTGATGACGGGTATTTTTATCTTACGAATAGGTGATCGGATCTTAATGAAATTTGATATTTAGAAGGAATTCATGTTTCAGAGCTCTTATTTTAAATCCCAACCAAATCTTTTGACATTGGGGGGAGTTGAAGGGGGAAATCTCGGAAAAAGCTTGGAGTGGAGGAATCGGGATGAAGCTTGGTGGATAGAATAAGCAAATGTCCTTGATATGTGATTAACGTAGCCGTACTGGATTCGCTCTCTTTGGGGGAGTTGGGGGGAGGGGTTCAGTGATTTGGCCAGTTTGGTTCTTCTGGACGTGCTAGGACGATGAAAATTGGTAGGCGTGTCAGGGAGCTGTCCGAGTGTGTGATCGGATCTTAATGAATTTTGATATTTAGAAGGATATCGTGAATCAGAGCTCTTATTTTAAATTCTGACCGGCATTAAGCCTCTGATTTTCCTTTTAAATCAATCTATTGATTCTTAGGATTTTGTTAGAGCTCATACCATATGAGCTCTTGGCTCTTAGCTCTTCTTGCCTCGTCACAAGTGCCATATGAGCTCTTAGCTCTTGTTCTTACCTTAATTAGTTAAAGTACCCAGGACAATGAAAACGATGTCTAATTACTTGAATTGGTCAAAAGAAAATTTACACAATTATGTATATCTTACAAAATTAGGAAAAAATTCAGTTTGTATGGAAAAAGACCTTCATATGTGTTTATACAATTTTTGATAGAAACAATTCCTTGCGTATAAAAACAATGTATGTGAAAAATTGGCGAAAATTAAACTAAGACCGGATAGCACCAAAAAACCGAGGTAGGTGTAGATTTCCTTCGATAATGTGGTTGTCATGGTGAGTCTAACAGACTTATAATGTTTGAATTTTTGCTATTTTTGACAGTTTAATGTTCTATTTTGCTATTAGTGATTGACAATTTTGTTATTTTAAAATAAGTTTTAAAATAAGTGCTAAAAACTGTTTGTCAAACTATTCTCAAAAGGAAAATAAGCAAGAAGTTGTCACCCAGTTCCCTAATTTAAAAAAAGTGAAAATCGGCAAAAATTAAACTAAGACCAGATTGCAACAAAAAGCCAAGGAAGGTGTAGATTTCTTTCGATAGTGTGGTTGTTATCGTGCATCTAATAGACTTACAATATTTATATATTTGCTATTTTTGAGAGTTTAATGTTTTATTTTTGCTATTAGTGTTTGACAGTTTTGCTAATTTAAACTTTTAAAATAAGTGCTAAAAACCGTTTGTCAAACTATTCTCAAAAGGAAAATAAGCAAGAAGTTGTTACCCAATTCCCTAATTAAAAAAAAAAAAGTGAAAATTGGCAAAAATTCAACTAAGACCAGATTGCAACAAAAAGCCAAGGAAGGTGTAGATTTCTTTCGATAGTGTGGTTGTTATCGTGAATCTAACAGACTTACACTATTTGAATATTTGCTATTTTTGAGAGTTTAATGTTTTATGTTTGCTATTAGTGTTTGACAGCTTTGCTAATTTAAACTTTTAAAATAAGTGCTAAAAACCGTTTGTCAAACTATTCTCAAAAGGAAAATAAGCAAGAAGTTGTTACCCAATTCCCTAATTAAAAAAAAAAAGTGAAAATTGGCAAAAATTCAACTAAGACCAGATTGCAACAAAAAGCCAAGGAAGGTGTAGATTTCTTTCGATAGTGTGGTTGTTATCGTGAATCTAACAGACTTACACTATTTGAATATTTGCTATTTTTGAGAGTTTAATGTTTTATGTTTGCTATTAGTGTTTGACAGCTTTGCTAATTTAAACTTTTAAAATAAGTGCTAAAAACCGTTTGTCAAACTATCCTCAAAAGGAAAATAAGCAAGAAGTTGTTACCCAATTCCCTAATTAAAAAAAAAGAAAAAAAAGTGAAAATCGGCAAAAATTAAACTAAGACCAGATTGCAAGAAAAAGCCAAGGAAGGTGTAGATTTCTTTTGACGATGTGGTTGTCATCGACAATCGAACAGACTGATAATATTTCAATTCTTATGGACAAAACCATGACAATTCATACGATTTAGTTTTGCTGTTATATTTGTACAGTTCAACTTAGAAACACTGACAAAAATGTGATCCTATCATAAAAACTTCATAATTCTGAAACAACTAAAATCAAAATTTAGCGTTAAATTCTGAGCAATAACTTTGAGCTAAACCCTTAATGCGTATGCTATGGTAGGATAGCTGTAATAAATGTGCTATGACCTCATAGCTCACCTTTTATTGAAGAAATATTTTAATTGTAATATACGAAATTGTAGCCTTAGGCTTGCATCTATATGCTCTAGACCTTATACTTAATCTGCGTGTAAGAAATGGGGTCTAAAGGAGGGAATAGTAACCTCACTCCCTTATATTGATTAAATATTAAAAAACAAGTTTTTTTTTAAACTGAAAGTAAGGCTTTGACTTGGCCTTATTAAAAAAGAAACGATATACATAATCTTATACAAAGGAGACAGGGAGGCAACTCGTTTTGTCTCCTTTAATAATTTAGAGAGAAAAAAAAGAAGGAATTACACCTCAATAACTCACACAGAGTACATAAAAAATAGAGAAAAAGAGAGAGAGAGAGAAGAAGCGAAAAAAAGAAGAAGAAAAACGACTCATGTGGACACGGATGGGACTTATAAACTAAATTATAAATAAATCACTTTACATTCAATCTCCACTACTATAAGCAGAAAGAACTATCTCTTTCAATTTCTTTTTAATATGTATAGAGTGATGGTGACCCACTTATTAAATCGAGTAGTTTATATTTATTGGCAATCTCAGGAAGTTGATATCTTAAACTTAGTCTTGATATCTCATTTTTAATAAAAGGAAAAAGAAACTTATTCCTTGCTCTTGAGAAAATGCTATGTTTATTTTCAACTAAGAGTTTCATATTAGTGAAAAATTATCCCTACGTAGGATTTCTAAAAACCATATGCTTATATTAAGGTGAAAAATTTGTTGCAAATGAAGAATATCAAGAAATAAAAATGATATTTTAGTTTCAGATAATTCTTTTGTCTTCTTAGGGTGTGTTAAAAAAAGGTCCAGGATTCTTATTGCCTAAGGAGCGACATTAAAACTTAAAACGAAAAGAAATTATTCCGTATAGTAAAGGGTTGTCCCCTCCTCAGCAACTCACTCTTTACGCTAAAGTTTGACTCTTTGTCACAACTCTACTTTTTAAAACCATAAAAATAACTTTAGCGTAAAGATCGAGGTGTTGAGGAGGAGACAACCCCTTTACTATACAGAAGAATTTCTGTTCATTTTAAGTTTTAATGTCGCTCCTTAGTTTCAGTTAAAAAAAACTTGTTTTTTTCTTTAATTTCTGAACATTTTTGAATTAATACATGTTTTGATTTTGACTCTCAACACATAAATAATTAAAACTAAATTTGTATATAAATTTTTTTTGGCTAAATGGCTTTCTCATAGTTTTAATCGGTAGATTTTAAGAAAAAAGTAGCGGGAGAGGAGGCTAAGTTGCCCTCAAATTTTTCATTACTTAAAAATGCAACTAGAACTTTTAATTTTCTACGAACGTTTTCATTATTAAAAAATATACATAACTTACGAATTGACTTACGTAGCGAACTTCTATATTCGTATGTTTTTATTACGTATATAAGGGGATTCACCCCTTCTTCAATACATTGCTCTTTACACTAAAGTTTAAATTTTGTCCCGATTCCTAAAGAATGACCCCTGAATCACAAAAGCCGTAGAATAAATAGTTGAAATTACTAAAAATACTTTAGCGTAAAGAGCGAGGTATTACGAGGAGCTAAACCCCTCATATGCGTAATAATTTCTGTTCGTAAAGTTTTAATTTTGCTCCTTATTTTCAGTTGAAGAAACTTTCAATATTTATTTTTCATTATTTTTTTTTAATAATGCTAGAAAATCCTGCGCCCCTTTCATTGAAATTCTCTTCCCCCGTGACAACTTTCTACATGGAAAGATCCTCCCAAGTAACCCCCCTTCAACTTCTCCTCCCCCCCCAACCAAAAAAATCCTTGTGAAAACGTCTGTACACTTCCCAATAACCATTACTATATGTAAACACTAGTCGAAGTTTGTAACTTGCAGCCCCTCCCACGGGGACTCTGGGGGGGCAAGTCGGCCCAAAAGACATAGTTAGTAGGTTTTTTGACTATTGTGAATAAAATGGTTATCTCAGAACTTTGATCCGGTGACTTTGGGGGGAAAATGAGCGCGGGAGGGGGCCTAGGTGCCCTCCAATTGTTTTGGTAACTTAAAAAAGGCACTAGAACTTTTAATTTACGTTAGAATTAGCCCTATCGCGACATTCTAGGACCACTGAGTCGATACGATCACCCCTGGGAAAAAAAAATTACAAAAAAAAAACAAAAAAAAAATAAACACGCATTCGTGATCTGTCTTCTGGCAAAATAATGCAAAATTTCACATTTTTGTAGATAGGAGCTTGAAACTTCTACATTAGGGTTTTCTGATACGGTGAATCTGATGGAGTGATTTTTGTTAAGATTGTATGACTTTTAGGGGGTTTCCCCCTATTTTCTAAAATAAGGAAAATTTTTCTCAGGCTCAAAACTTTTGATGGATAAGACTAAACTTGATGAAACTTATATATTTAAAATCAGCATTAAAATGCAATTCTTTTGATGTAACTATTGGTATCAAAATTCCATTTTTTAGAGTTTAGGTTACTATTGAGCCGGGTCGCTCCTTACTGCAGTTCGTTACCACGAACTGTTTGACAAATCGACCATTGTATCTGGCCTAGTTGCACACCATCTATACGGATGCTGGTCAACTGATATTATTATTGGAAGGAGGGGGCATAGAGCCTTAAAAGGGCTTAAGACTCACATTTTAAAATTTTCTATTGGAGTTGCTTCAGATGAACCCAAATAAATGTTCAGAGTGACATGGATTTAACCCCTTAACTCCCTTCAGCATGAAAAACTTGTACATCTTTGGGTATATAATTTTCAAAGCCTGCAGTGTGGGTGCTGAGATGGTGAAAGGTCCCCTCTTATTTTGGAGACAATAGTCTATTTTAAAAATTAATCTTAAAGAAAAACATACTAATTGAGTTCTTTATATAAAAGCATTGATCTGTAAAACTTAAACTTTGATGTGCGGAATGGGCTTGAGGGGAGGGGAGGATATAAAATCACTTTTAAATCCAGCCATTTATAAAATTGTTTTACTGCTAGTGCTACTGCCAACTTATTGGAGACATAGTTTCTTGAGCCGAATACAGCACAAACCCAAGTTATTATCTTGACTACATCTATCCCAAAGGTTACCACTCCACAAGAGTACTAAAATCAATCAAAGAAAATCGCTAAACACGAACAGGAAAAACCAATGTGCATTATTACTTGCTTCATACAAAATAGAAACTCGCTTAATTTGGAAACGAAACATCAGTTTTGATCATCTTTTGAACATCAGTTTTGATCATCAAGAAAAAATTGCTCTAAAAGATCAAAAAATTCAATTCTAATTAATTAACGCTGCAAAACAAAATCAAGCAAATTAAAAAATATATATATTTATGTGTTCCATTTCTAGCCTGAGAACCAGTTCTAACCTTTGAGCACTTACAAGATACTCAGCACGCATTATACTTACCAGTACTCTTTCATGAAATCTACACTGTCCATACACTAAGCTTAGTAAATTCCTCTATTCTTGAAAGTCAAACATAACCTGACCTGCATTCTCATCCCTTTCTCTACACATGGGAAAAACGTAAGGATCATTCTGCTCTTACTTCCTACCTAAGACTTTTCTTTTTATTCCAAGTGGTAAACTCTTTCCCATTATTGCTATAAAATACTTCAACTCCTCCTTTCCTGATTTCATCTTAAACGCACAGGACTTAACCATAAAGTGTTACAACATGGATTCCTTGGTGACAAAGGCAGACAAATTTTCTAAGAAAGGGCTATTCGATTTACCCCAGCACACGAGATCTTATTGAATTAAATTTTTTTATTTCCTTAAAATTTGAAATAATGGGAGGGTTTTTGCTTATTCAAACAATTTATCCAGCCTCCCCCTCCCGTAACATTTATCACAAGTTACGTATCATATATCCCACAGTTTTGTTTTATAGGAATTTAAAATTTCATATATTTACACAATTTTCTCACCTGAGGATGCTGCATTTGACCAGGCCTTGATTGACAGTCTTATGGCCGATTTTGAACTCCTAACAACTTTCTTGGACCACACCATGACACCTGGCAACATCACTCTCGGTACATTTGTCAACGATGTCACAGTTACTATCCTTCAAGGATCAACTGTTCGCACCAATATCTATGGATCTGTAAGCTATGCATTTTTACGTGATTTTTGAAAGTTAAAGAACATTTTTTCAGGAAGGTAATAAGAAAATGCTTGAAGCTTGACAATATTAGGTCCTCAGCAGTCGTACTACATAATTATATAAAATCCAATCATGTTTGTTATAAACATATTTTATTTATTTAATTTGAATTTATTTAATTTAATTATTCTGATATTTCAAGAGTATATGAATATTATGGACGAAAATTTATCATTTAAGACCATGTAAAAGCTATAAGTAAAATATTATCATGGAATTTAGGGATTATCCGTAAATTAAAACATTTTGTTCCTTCATATGTTTACGGTTATCGTATTTTTCTCTGATACATCCATGTATTTTATACTGTTTGTCTGTAGGGCTTGGTATTTTCCCACAATACTTCGCCCAATACGTGTACTACAGAATAATGCCATTAGATCAGTTTGTGGAATAAGGAACTGGGATTCGGTCAGGTCAATAAATATAATACCTGCAGCTGGATTGTGTGATTTTTATACCCTGATTTTTATGTACACGTATTGTTTTGGGTGCCTTTCAAACTGTTTTACTGTTTTGGTGTGCTACCGGTTGATTTTGTCACTGTTTTTTTCTTATAATAAATTGCTATTGCTACGACTAGTAGTAAAAAGGCGACCCACTCCCCTGGCTTTAACCCAAAATATTAAAAATTACATGCAAGTACGAACTCATCAGTCATGGAGTTGGCTAAATAGAATCTGTTAGTCTGCAATATAGCTGGACCCCTTCCTTCATACCCGAGTCAAAATCTTGAGAATGGTCCTAGAATGGACAATACTGAAAAAACTCATAAGTGCGCGTCATTCCTGAACATCAAATCTTAGTTTTAACTGTTAAGCATAAATTGTAACAAACGTTTTCAATGATTTTTCATCATTTTGTTACTTAATTAATGGTCATTGATTATTATAACGGTTAGTAATAACAGTAGATTAAATAAAAAAAATTATTCAGGGTTTTTAATATTCGATGCGATTTCAATAACTACAGAAGTGGTAAAAATGACCATGCTTGAAGATTATTTACTTCTATTTTTAGACAATTAAGGCACTTCTAAGTTTCGCCTTAAAAAAAAAAGAAAAAAACTGTTCTGGATGAAATAAAAGGCAAAATTAAAGCATAAGACAGTGATAAACTGTCACTTCTCAGCATATGCAACATACCCGTATATTGTATAATCAACACAAACAAAGATGCTGCCGATAATCTTCTGTATTTTTGACCTAAGGATAAGGATCCTCAAGAGCCATTGCTGGCACCAGGGACAAATTTCCAGCATTTTTATTGAAGGGGCAAGAGGGGCCCGTATCTGGACAGTCAAGGGGCCTGAGCTATATAATAGTTTTTCTTTCCACATTATTGGGGGTCAACTGATTCCCTTGCTCTTTCATACAAATGACGCCCCTGGCCGGCGCATAGCGAGTTGCTTGAAGGTGGTTCTAAAAGAACTGATAAATTTAATAAATTTTCCAGCCCAGAAACGGTACACAAGGGCGACATATTTAATATCATGCTTAACCTAAAGCTGAATAAACTGGTCTAAAATCACTTGCAGCATATTAGTTTCTTTCTAACACTGTAACAAAACGATTTTCTCAACACTCTACCTTTAATTAAGAAGACAGTAGATCTTAGTTCCACTTGGCTTTGCCTGATTAGGTTTTTGATTTTCACCTTATTTGGCACCACCTCATGGCACCGCCCCGCTAGATGACACCGTCCTACTACCTTGTATATCAAACGAAACTTACATTCATTGCAGTAATTGCTTAATTACATTTTTTCAGCGTTGGACTAACTAGTTCTTAAAACCCCTCCCTCCAATTTCGGAATCTGCTCCAAAAAGTGGCGATTTTCAATTATTATTTAAACGTAACCCTACCTATATCGATTTACAAAAGTCTGTGGAAGTTAAGATAGGTTATATGAGCCATTATTCGTCTTTCTATTAACAATTTACTTCCATTCCTTTACAATTTAAGAATTTTTATGAACATTCTAAATGTTGGCCCGGGGAGAGGAGAGAGGCAACTAAAGATATATTAGCATTATTCATGCAAAATAGTGTTTTTTTCCAAGGGACTCTAAACCCCTGTCAAGGGTGTCAAATGAGGGCAGTTTCAATGTGGTGTTATTTTTTAGATTAGTTTTCATATTTTAGGGGTGTTGACCACTTTTTCAAATTTCCCTAAAATTTGTTTTCGTACATTAATTCTCGGTAATTATTTAGTTTAATCTGGAGCAATGTTGTGTTTTCTAAGTTTGTGTTAGTTGGTAATTTTTTCTCTAGGCAGTTCCTTTGAAAGCATATTTCCAAATTTCATTTACTGTGGTCTAAGGTTTGGTTTTCACCAGGTTTCAGCTAATGCAGTTATTATAATTGATAGGAACTGAAAATAATAAAATAAAACGCAAATTTTAAATAAGCCCAATAGTAGTTGCCCTTGCTAGACTCGACTGAGATCACAATTCTGACTTTTTTATGATACCAAATATTTATTCGTTGTCTTTACAGAGCAGTGGAGACCAAGTATATTAATCAGATTACAGACTCAATTTTTAATTTTCTGAGTTTCGTTAACTTCATCCCACTAACATACACATGTATGTTAGTTACATACATGTGTAAGGTTTCTGCCTAAGGAATGGCAGAAACCTTTACGGTTTATTTCATTACAGATGGTGTTACTGTTAATGGTGCCAATGTCATTCAAACCGATCTCGTTGCCTTCAATGATGTGGTCCATGCTATTGATGCTGTCATACACGTTTTTCAATGAGTTTTGTTTTCTTTTGGTTAGCTCAGCATTCCTCACAACAAGCCCTGTTAGTTTCAAATTTTGAGACTATACTGCACCTAAGTTATTGGTTTCTTTGTATTGCTGTTTTGCTGTTTTTTATGTATATTGCTGTATATTGCTGTTTTGTAGTCTGCATACAGACGGCGTGATATGATTCAGTTTTGCTCCCTGCTCAGAACTCCTTGAAAATCTTACTTTTTACCCTTAGGCATATTTGTAATAGTACTCTCAGTATTAGTGTTGGTATTATATCGATAATACTAGTAGTAGCAGTTGTATTTACATATTGCCTTTTAGTCAGTTAAACATCCATCTCGTCAAGTCCTGGAAATTATACCTTAATACAATAAGGCCTTGCTATAACATTTCTATGTGTCCTGTTTATAACTTGCATAATGCTTCAAACAAAATTCACCTCATTGCTCTTACCCTTAGAAGCAATTGCAACAGAAGTAGTAGTAGTTGTGGCAGCAGTAAATATAGCAGTGATAGTAGTATTAGTAGCAGTGTGCACACATCTTTTGGTCAGATGTTCACCTCCTTTAAGAATTTTCTAAAAGCTCAAACTTAATACCAAAATTAATTCCTAGGATATGCTCGTTTGACAATTTACATGCAAGTCATGTCTATTGATTTATTTCAAATTATCCTTTAAAAATTGTAAATGAATCAGTGTGGCAGTAAATAATGACGCCTTTCCATAATAAAAATACAGAAGAGAGAATAATGAGGACTTTTTTCCTAAGACAGTGAACGAACAAAACCTACTTGAATATTTCGGCCCTATATCTAAGGGCCATATTCAGCAAACAAAATAACAAACAATAACACACTTACAATAAAAGTTCTCGGTTAAAAATCCATTTATAAAAGTTCTCGGTTAAAAATCCATTTTTTGACATAGCCTAGGCATCATTACTTCTTAAAAAAAAAGTTCAGCCAAGACTGCGTGGGAAGAGCTAACATTTTATAAGCTAAAAAGGTTCATTCACTAACTGTATTATTAAAAATTGGAATAATTTCTTTTTGCGATATTAGCTTTCTCTGCAGCTAATCTTGTAGTTCGTTTGGGATTGGGCTTGTATTTATTGGTTCCTATTTTTGTTTTATTTTGAATTAGATTGTTTTCTATAATTAATTTTGTGTACATAAGGTTGAGTGTGTATTGACCCAAGTCTCTATTTAGGGACGTATTATTATTTAAATTTCGTTTGATTTCGATTGCCTCGTGGACACTGTTTGATTCATAGGTCATTGCTAATTATAATTGTTTCATCAAATAGAACATAAAGGTTTGGATTTTTAAAATATGATTACTTAAATCTGAATCGAAACATATGGAGCTACTTTTAGATTTCAATGCTTTTTCAATACTTTCTTTGTACTCCTCTAATCTTGTTCCTAAATTTTGGTGGGTTCGACCAATGTAATAATTTCCACAACTACATGGTATTTGATACACCCGTCTTAGACGAGTAACTGGGGTTTTATCCTTACCTGAATTGAGAAGACTCATTATACTAACATTACTTGTGAATACAAGACGTAAATTATTTTTTAAACAAACTGTGAAAATTATTTTTTACGTGTTGTATGTAAATGCATGTTTTGATCTTGGCTCTCCGCACATAAATAATTAAAACGAAATTTACATATTAATTTTTTTGGCTAAATGGCTTTTTCATAGTTTTAATCGGAAGATTTTGAGAAAAAAGGAGCGATGGAGGAGGCCTAGTTGCCCTCCAATTTTTTGATTACTTAAAAAGGCAACTATAACTTTTTTTTTACGAACGTTTTCATAAGTAAAAAATATACGTAACTTACGACTTAACTTACGTAGCGAACTTCTACATTCGTATGTTTTTATTGCGTATATGGGGGGGGGCTCACCCCTCTTCGATACATCGCTCTCTACACCAAAGCGTAAATTTTGTCCCAATTCCTTAAGAATGACCCCTGAATCACAAAGGCCGTAGAATAAATAGTTGAAATTACTAAAAAATACTTTAGCGTAAAGAGCGAGGTATTACGAGGAGGTAAACACCTCATATGCGTAATAATTTCTGTTCGTTTTCAGTTTTAATGCTGCTCCTCACTTTCAGTAGAAAAAAACTTTCCTTATTTAGTTTTTCATTGTTTTCTTAAATAATGCTTGAAAATCCTGCCCCCCCTCCATTGAAAGTCTCTTCCCCCATGAGAAGTTCCTCCATGGAAAGATCCTTCCACGTAACTCCCCCTCAACTCCCCCCACCCCAACCAAAAAAATCCCCCTGAAAATGTCTGTACACTTCCCAGTAACCATTACTATATGTAAACACAGGTCAAAGTTTGTAACTTGTAGCTCCTCCCACGGGAACTGGGGGGATTAAGTCGTCCCCAAAGACGTATTTAATAGGTTTTTTGACTATGGTGAATAAAATGGCTATCTCAGAATTTTGATCCGGTGACTCTGGGGGAAAGATGAGCGTGGGAGGGGGCCTAGGTGCCCTCCAATTTTTTTGGTCACTTAAAAAGGGCACTAGAACTTTTAATATCCGGTAGAATGAGCCCTTTTGTGACATTGTAGGACCAGTGAGTCGATACGATCACCCCTGGGAAAAAAAAAATAAATAAACACGCATCCGTGATTTGTCTTCTGGCAAAAAATGCGAAATTCCACATTTTTGTAGATAGGGGCTTGAAACTTCTACAATAATGTTCTCTGATACGCTAAATCTAATGGTGTGATTTTCGTTAAGATTGTATGACTTTTAGGGGGTATTTCCCCCTATTTTCAAAAATGAAGCAAATTTTCTCAGGCTCGTAACTTTTGATGGGTAAGACTAATCTTGATGAAACTTATGTATTTGAAATCAGCATTAAAATTCAATTCTTTTGATGTAACTATTGATATCAAAATTTATATTATAATATTCATTATAAATTTATAATGAAAATAAATATTTTCAATATTTATTTCATCAACAAATTTTACTTAAACATTGATTCTTTTATTATTAAAAATTTGTTGTTATTATTCAGGCCTTTTGGTTTTCATGCTGAAGAGAAAGAAATGATTAAGATTCTCTTTTTTTATTATCAAGATGAAATTTGGCGCTGTTTTTCCAAATTTTGCAATATTTCAAGCTCAAATTGACGACGTTTCTTGCGAAGTGACAACGATTTACCCAATTGGTTCCAAAAAAAGCAACGTGTGTTCTACCTCTAGGGTTGAGACAACCCTCAATGCTCCTGGGATAGGATTGTAAATCATGCCCTATGGGTATATAAGGTTCTTATGGAAAGGGTGGTCATATAAACTTCAGATTTGGCTCATTTGATTTGAAATTGGCAGTTATAGTGTCTTTTTCAAGAGTCAAATGTGATTTCAGAGCAACCAGCTCCCCCCCCCAAAAAAAAAAAAACTCATCAGTTCCCCAAAGACATTCAATCAAAGTTTGGAGATTGAAATTTTTTTAATAGTGGTTCAAGAGTCTGGGAAGCATATCTCTGAGGAAGACGCCCCCACCACAACAGCTCTTAGGACAAGAGCTGTATGTTACGCCCCCGGGGCATGTAAGGTTTTTTTATAGAAAGGATGGTCTCATAGGCTTTGAAGAGGACTCATTGGATTGGTAATCAGAATTTCTAGTATCCTTTTCCAGAGTCAAAGTGATCATACAGCAGCTATCCCCCCCCCCCACATGTCAGGTTTTCTTGAAATACATCCAATAGAAATTTCGAGATATCCATTTTATTCAAAATAGTCTAAAGATCATTTAACAAGGCTTTTAGGGTTGATACCAGCCACCAATATGTTGTAAGTTATGCCACAAGGCATTTAAGGTTTTTATGGAAATGATGGTTGTTCAACTTTAGAAGAGGCTCATTTCGTTGGAAATATGAAGTTTTAGTTTTTTTTGAAGGGCCAAAAGTGACGGAAGACATTAAGCTTCCCCCCTCCCATCTCCAACAACTCCTCTGTCTACCAAACACATCTGATTGAAATCATGACATAACAGTTTTATTCAAAATAGTCCAAATAACATAAAATAATGCCTTTTTAGAACTTTTAAAGTACTTATTATTCTAATAACGGCCCTTTTGTTTGAAGAGTCATTCTTGAATAGCTAGAACAAATAGTCAAAGTTTAGTGTCAAGAGCATAATGTGGAAAAAGGGTGAGGCCCTACGCAAAAATGTTGTCTTAAAAGTAAGTAGTTTTTTTTTTGGGGGGGGGGCAAGTTTACATTGCTAAGTCCCTTCGCAGAGCCCTAATGCATAAATAAAACATTCTTGAGTAATTGGTTTTATTCAAAATGTAACTATAGGATTTTAGAGTTTAGTATTCCCCCTTTCATTTTTGAAAATGTGTATTCCACTCAAACTTGATTATTCATTTTTGGTTGTGTTAGTTTTATTCATTCATCAGTTTCAATGACGTCTAGCAACATCCATTCGTTTTAGATTTGATATATTAAATTACTTTATTTGTTTTTGGTTGGAATTTTAACATCTGCCTGCGTTTTCTTCATTTTCGGAAGTTGGTAGAGCGGGTCAGCTCTGTAAAAGATGTTTTAAAAACATTAAGAATACCCGTTTTTAATCTCCCCCTGCTTCTAGTACCAACAAGCTGATATAGATGGATTCTAGCCCTATTCATAATTAAATGAAACAGGAGTGCTTGAATAGTAGGAACCATTCAAGAGGGGTCGTGGACCAAACACCTATGCTGTAGTTATTTATTGTCAGGGCCTAGTAACAATTACTCATATTTTCGGGGTCTCAGTAACAATTTGTGTTGGGTAAGTTGAATAAGAAATGCTCAAAATCCTTGAAAATTCAGGGTTACCAATATGATATGAGATCTAGAAGTTATGTTTAAGATAAAATCTTTGCTATCCGGAAGTGAATAGCTACTAAACCGGCTTTAGGACCCCCCTTTTCTGGTCAACCAATCAAAAGCGGGTTTTCTGAGCATGAAGGATACCTCAGGTTTTCATGTTACCAGAGGCAAAAGTAGTTCAGTTAGCTGCACATCTGTTGTTCGTAATGTCCCAGATGTATTTAGTATCGTAGTCACAACCTATATAGACACCAGTTGCACGGAGTCGTATCTTACATATAGGATTTTAACAAACATCTTTAGACTAGGCGTTAACCTCCGACGCTACCATAGCCAAACAACGCGGAAAGATCTTGGCTCTATTCCGGGAGTGAAAACAGAAATTTATGTTCCGACCATTATTAATCACAATAATAATTAATCACAGTGTTTTTACAATAAAATGATCTCAATAAGTGCTTCTTGTCTCGGTCTGTATACAATTAGGTACGTTGATTCTGGTGAAATTTTAGATGCATTGTCTATTTTTTTCGTTATTTGTTGCTTTAGAGTACTTTTAGTTTAGGTTTTTGGATTTGCTCTTCTTCTTCTTTTAATGGTTATGTTTTCATTTACTAGTTTTTCATCAGCCTTTATTTTATCGCAATTGATTTCTTCTATTATTTGCCCAGATTTGAGCATAGAATTGTCTGATATTAATTTGTTTTGCTTGTGATCTGTTCTTTTTTAAATATTCATGTCTTTACAAGATTATATCCCTTTGGTTGTTCTTAAGAATGTAGAGATTGAGTCTTTCAATTCTTCTGTCATTTTTCAAATCTTAAGACGTGTTGAAATAATGCGTCCAGCGGCTTAGGATCCAATTCCATGAAAATTTTCTGACCTTGTTGCCTGGTCAGTTTCTTTTTGTCTTTCATAGCAGTGCTTCCACTCCTCCCGATTTATCGGGAGATCTCCCGACTTTTTGGAAAATCTCCCGACCAAAATTTCCTCCCGATTTCTGTTGAATTGAGCTCTGTCCAACTTGAAGTTTCTGATCTTTCTTGATTGCCTGGCAGAATGCAAAATATGTCTTTGTTGCCCGTAAAAGGTGGATTTCCAAGCCGCCGGCCGCGTTTGATTCGCTGAAGTCAACTGCGGACCCTAATTAATGACCTAGTCGGCAGCTTGTCTCGTGAGAGACCATTGTTGTGTTCGAAAAAGGGTTGGTTTGATTTGATTCTCAGTTCATAACTTCGTCTGATCTGATCAGTCAACTCAGATAGTTCATTTCCATTGGATAATTTGTGTACAATAAGGACATGGCTTACCTTACGTGACAGGATTTTTTTTAGGGTAAGTACCAGGTTTACTGGAACTGGACAATTATACATCCCTGCACGTGGGCAACCCAAGAAGTAGGCTACTGACCTGTCCTAGGGGGTAGGCGGCTTTTCTGCTTCTATGATCTGTTTCTTTACCAAAATAACATGTTTTAACTTGAAACCAATTCTTAACCTCTTGCCAGTTCAAGGATTCTATAGTACAAATTCGAATACACTATTCTTACGGGTCTTATAGATATCCGGTATTCGCCAGACTACTAGCCTAGCCTATATCAAAATAACGATTTCGAGTGTCGGCGAAATCGGCT
The DNA here is from genome assembly GCF_032884065.1 of Artemia franciscana. Taxonomy (NCBI): domain Eukaryota; kingdom Metazoa; phylum Arthropoda; class Branchiopoda; order Anostraca; family Artemiidae; genus Artemia; species Artemia franciscana. Next base: position 40,344,062 of record NC_088864.1, on the reverse strand, counting down.
TCACAAGTCACAATAGAGCAAAATAACACTAGGGAGTAGGGTCAAGAACTATGCTTTCCTTCCTTTGCAAACGGGCCATACTCATAGCGCCTACTGTCTTGTGTTACTTTTTGTTACTACTGTCTTGGCGTTACTGTCTAGTGTTATTTTGCCAATATAGGTGGATAGGAGGATGGATTTTAAGATGTAGGCCAAAGCCAGCCATACCAAATCTGTTTTCAAAGTGCCGATATGTCTAAATTTTATGTCACAGTGTTCAAAGTGTATTAAAAGTGTATTATTTTGCTCTTCAAAGTGTGTTATTTTGTTCTGTTTTGGGGAGACCGGAAATCTCGAAAAACGGTTAGAATGGTGGGATCGGCGTATCAGGGACCCGATCAAACTGACTTGTAAATAAAAATTTACTCGGTCCGATAGTCGTAGGGGGAGTGGAGGAAGGGGGAATCCGCAATATTGAGTCATGCGTAAATTTGGCGGGTGATCAGATTCGAGTGAAATTTAATAATTGAACAGAGGACATGTCTCTGGTGATCTTTTTCATGTCCGGACCGGATCCGACAACTATTTGGGGGGGGGGGAGATACGTGACCGGCTTAGACTGGAGAGATCGGGATGTAACTTTGTGGGAATAAAAAACAGATGAAGACCGGAGGTGAAGACCGGACTTAAGACTCTAAAACATATTTTCAATTCTACTTTGTTCTGTCTCTCTATTACTGACATTTTTACCACCAATACAACTGGCATGTGAGACAAAACAGCTGTTTAAAACCTCCTGATTTTTTCCTCGACTTAAAAAAACCTCCCGATAATCTCCCGACTTTTTTGGAGTCGTTACTGATTTTCAGAAAAAAAAAAGTGGAAGCACTGTTTCATAGTGACAACATCGAAGTGAAGGGAAACAAAAATTGACAGTTATTTGTATATTCAAATAAACTTAAAAGTCCGGCGTTGGGAAACTCCAAAATGACATGCCCTAAAAAAGGTGCTGGGATGAAAAAGAAAAGTTAAAGTGAACGAAACCATATAAATATCGAAAAAGGTGAAACTAGTGACAGCTCTTTAGAAAGGCGGCCTGATAGCAAAAGGCATCAAACAGCGTCAACAAGCTCCTCAATTTCAGTGCTAAAACAGGCAGAAAGTATGGAGATCGTCTCATTAATAATCAAACTGAAAGAAAAACCGACGGCAGTTGAAAACAGAAATCCATTAGAAAATTTACTTCCAGAAAGGGCTCACCCAGAAATATATGCAACAATATAAATCCATAAAATATTAAAACTCCTTATACCTACAACAAAAATTGTATCAAAGCCCAACTTAAAGAGAAATTTGAAGATTAAAGAAATTAAAAGAGCTGCAGAAAAAAGTGTTCCCCGGAATAATTAGTTTTGACGAAACAGGATCTGAAATAGAAGAAGAATTTTAACAAACAACCGGAAATGAATCAAGGGACTAGTCAGAGTAACCAAGATAGTAGTGTCACCAGAAACAGAAAAATGAAATTTTGGCAATCAAACTGCAACAACTTGAAAAAGTCAAAATTATTTAGATCCAAGAAGATGTTAAGTAATGAAAACCCTACGATAGTGTGTTTACAGGAGACATGGTGATCCAACCCAACTGTTACCAATTCAAATGGTGGAGGAGTAGCCATTTTAATAAATGAAAATTATTTCGGAATCGCAGAAATTATAGATTTGACTAGTGATATGATAAACTTAGAAGTCGTTATGCTATACCGTAGCAAACATTTATAATAATAATGGGCAAAATATTACGAAGATTATAAAATATTAAAAAATATGCCAACATATTTAGAAAGCTAGGTACGATTTATATTAGAGAGTCAGGAAATTCAGGATTGGCAAGGGCTGGTTTTAGGTTCTACAACCCTTCAACATGATAATCAGGCAAAACCTAGTTTTGGAGTGGAGGTTTATTTTAAATTTAATTTATCGGCTATGATTCTACGTCGTTGGATTCAGCTTAGGGCGAATTGCCTTTCAATCCAGAACAGGCAAAAAATGTTCGACAAAAAAGATAATAGCTGGTCCTGAAAGGCGGTATTTTTGTCCCCTTTATAAAGATGATGATGAAGACTCGATCATTTTCTACGGTAATGCCCAGTGCTCTTGGATTTACGGGAAATTTATTTGCATGGGATTAACTTGATACTTCCTGGTATTCTGCAAAATAGTAACCCAACGACAATCTTTCGAGTGGGAGTGTATATAGATAAATCCTTAGTATGAAGAAAAGGTTTATATGATTAATTTCTTTTGTTTTTATATTTGGTATTTTCGCGTTGTATTCTTTTTTTTGCACGTGTTTGTAATTTGTACTGTTGTTTACTTTCCTTGCTTGCTTGTTATTTATTTGTATTTTTGTGTGTAGCCTATATGGCCCTTGGGCTTTTGAAATACACTTATCTATCTATCTATACCAGAATTCGGAGGGATTTAAGATCATATGTGGGAATTTTAACGGCAATTCTTTTTTTTTTGTGGCAATAAATTGGTAGTCGAAATAGGTCAGGACAGGATATTCCAAATTTTATCTATGATTTACTAGATTTACCTTTAGTAACCCCAGTAGATGCATTAACATATATGAATACTCGAGCATAATTGACCTAACATTTGCATCTTGTCAGATCATGCAAATACCTGAATATATAACACGGGAAGATATCGGTAAGTCCACATAAATAAATGCAAATTACTCTTAACCAGCTAACGGAAAATAAAATACTTTATTATCGAAACAGGAAATTTAACAAAGTTCAAATTAACCATGTATGCAAAAAGATAGAAGTCTATCTACTAAAGAAATTAAAATGTCGATTAGAAATTAAAATGTTGATGAGCCGTCCTCATCATGTGTCAATAGTTTATCATTTCTTCAGATTAATTTACAATGTTCGAATGTAGCTTTATTAGAATTATATAAAAAACTTTGAGATGATTCAACAAGGCCCATATGTAAATAAAAATATAAGTCTCCTCTGTGCCATCAAATTACAGGTTTTTTTCTAAATTTGATCCTTCAAAAAGATTTTATAGCGCTGCAATTTTTGTTGAAAATATGCTGAAAGCCGATCTACATTTTGGTGTCTCAACAAATGAATGTGTTGTTCTCTCCATTTATACTCGTAAAAAGACCTTTACAGTTGTGTCACCTTATTCTCCTCCTTCTTACGAAAATCCATCTTTATGTCTGTATCCGATTGAGACAGTAAGAAATGCGTCTGCATTAAAGTCCTCTTTGGCTTTCTAATAATATCACGGACGGAAAAGTGGCGGAACTGGAATTATTTTTTGCAAGCAGGTCACTAGTTGTCGTAAATGGTCCAACAGAGGCAGCACATACAAGAATGAAAACCACGAGTTCGAACGTTGCTGCTGTCGATAATTGTTTGTCCCGTGATATTTATCATTGGAAAGTGTTATTAAGTCTCAGGGTTTCAAGTCACGGGTACATTTCTTTTAAGCTAAGGTGTTCTCACAGCTTAGATACCAATGCAGTTATGAAAACTCGATTTATTTTTGGGACACAGTGCGTGGTACCGATGCTAGCGGCTGGAGACAGGAAATTGGCAGCACAACTTAGATAACCAATATTGGTTTCTAGGCTGTGTATGCAACAAAGCAAAATTGCATTCCCGCCTATGGTGTTGTAGTACGATCTACGCGTCGGAGCGCGGGCTTGGAGGAGGTGCCAAGTTCAGAGCTCTGTACCAAAAGCTTATCATGGGTAAGATAGGAGTTTTCATAATTGTATATTGGTATCTAAGCTGTGGGTGTTCTACTGACGACTCCTCCAACACAAGTTTGACTGATCCACGGTTCAATTACAAGAAAGTGGATTGGAATACACTTAGGAAATATATTTTAAATAATATTGACGACATATTTTGCATGCTCCTAGAAAATAAACATTAAAACTTAAACCGAACAGAAATTACTCCGTATATGAAAGGGGTTTTTCTTCCTAAAAGCCCCCCTCCTTACGCTAAAGTTATACTCTTTCTCTTAATTATACCTTTTAAAACAGTAAAAGACTTTAGTGTGAAGAGCGGGGCGTTAAGGAGGAAAAACCCCTTTCATATACGGAATAATTAAAGTTTTAATGTCGCTCCTTACTTTCAGTTAAAAAAAACTTGTTTTTTTTTAATTTAATTTCTGAACGTTTTGAATTAATGCATGTTTTGATTTTGGCTATCCACTCATAAATCATTAAATGAAATTTGCATATTAATTTTTTTTGGCTAAATGGCTTTCATATAGTTTTAATTGGAATTTTTTGAGAAAAAAGGAGCGGGGGAGGAAGCCTAGTTGCCCTCCAATTTTTTGATTACTTTAAAAAGCAACTAGAACTTAATTTTTTACGAACGCTTTCATTAGTAAAAAATATACGTAACTTACGAATCAATTTACGTAACGAACATGAGGAAATTCACCCCCTCGTCAATACCTCGCTCTTTACATTAAAATTTGAATTTTGTCCCAATTCTTTAAGAATGACCCTGAATCACAAAGGTCGTAGAGTAAATAGTTGAAAATACTAAAAACACTTTAGCGTAAAGAGTGAGGTAATGTGGAGGAGACGAACCCCATTATATACGTAATAGTTTTTGTTCGTTTTAGGTTTTAATGCTGCTCCTTACTTCCAGCTGAAAAAAAAATTTTTTTCATTTATTATCTCATTGTTTTTTTTTTAAATAATGCAAGAAAATCCTAGGGCCCCTTCATGGAAATTATCTTCCTTCATTATAAATTCCTCCATAGAGAGATACTCCCACTTAAGCCCCTCCCCTGACCAACCCCCCCCCCCCTTAACGCGAAAAAGTCTCCCTGAAAATGTCTGTACACTTCCCAATACCCATTAGTATATGTAAACAACGGTTAAAGCTTATAACTTGTAGCCCCTCCCACGGGGACTGTGGGGAAGCAAGTCGTCCCCAAAGACATAGTTATTAGGTTTTTTGACTATGATGAATATAATGGCTATCTCAGAACTTTGATCCGGTGACTTTGGGAAAAAAATGAGCGTGGGAGTGGGCCTAAGTGTCCTCCCATTTTTTAGTCACTTAAAAAGGACACTAGAACTTTTGATTTCCGTTGAAATGAGCCCTCTCGCGACATTCTAGGACCACTGAGTCGATACGATCACCCCTGGGAAAAAACAAACAACAAATAAACACGCATCCGTGACCTGTCTTCTGGCAAAAAATGCGAAATTCCATATTTTTGTAGATATGAGCTTGAAACATCTACAATAGGGTTCTCTGATATGCTGAATCTGATGGTGTGATTTTCGTTAAGATTGTATTGCTTTTAGGGGGTGTTTTCCCCTATTTTCTAAAATAAGGCAAATTTTCTCAGGCTTGTAACTTTTGATGGGTAAGACTAAACTTGATGAAACTTATATATTTTAAATCAGCATTAAAATGTTACTTTTTATGTAACTACTGGTATCATAATTTCGTTTTTTAGTTTCGGTTACTATTGAGCCAGGTCGCTCCTTACTAAAGTTCGTTACCACAAACTGTTTGAAAAGAGACTGTATTCGAATGAAATTAAAAAGTCAAAACTTGAAGATTGGAATTTATTTTTATAACAATAAAGATAGCTTAGACCCCTGGAGTACAATGCATAAAATATGTTATAACCACTCCTCCCTAGCATCCCTTATTCATTGCAAAAGATAACGGTACGTACGCAAATCATACCAGGACGCTGGTGAGGTGTTCGTCAACTGATGGTTTACCCCTGTTGACCGCTCAACGGAAACTTGCCAGATTCGAGGTCAAGTTGAATATGCATGTGAGAATATCCGAAATGCATCGTTACCTATAACAGTTGATTCATTACACGATGCTATTAACTCTCTTTAACCACTGAAAGCTCCCGGCTTAGATAATATTGTTAATGCAGTTATAAAAAAAAAAAAAAGAAAAAAAGAAAAAAGAAAAGTGTCCCCACAAGGAAGCATACTCACTCCGTTTTTATGGCCTATTAATTTGGATGATTTGCTTCGTTCGGAGTTGCCAACAGGCTGTACAATACAAGGGTATGCTGATGATATCTGTGTAAAAATATCTTCTAAAGATGCGAATTTCTTATACCATACAGTTAAAAAATATTTTACACTGTTAGAAAAATGGTCAGAAAAAAATAATTAAAATTTGACGTTAATAAATGCAAAGCTATCATCTTCAGTTTTTGAGTCAATAGAATACCAATTAGCAGTAAAGTAACATGCTTGGGCTTAATTTTGAACGGGAACTTTGGAATGACCGTGTCAAAAGTAAACAAAATTTTATTGTCCCCAGACAATATTCAATAAAATTGCTACGTTCCGCCAGAACCACTTGGGGTCTTAAACCATTTGCCTAAGAAAGTTATATAAAGCTGCTATTGACTCCACCATTTTATATGCAATATCTGTATAGTTGTCAGCGCTGAATAAAAGGAAAATTGTAAAAAAGTTAGTATTTGTCCAGAAAATTTCAATGGTTTTGAGTTCCAAAGCTTTTTTATTCGCTAAAACTGAGACAATAACGGCTTTAGCAGGATGCCTTCCTATTGACTTTAGAACCAAAGAGTTAACTCTCACCAGATATTTAATGAGAGGAAGGCCTGATTCTTGGCCACCTCTGAATAATTTAAAAAGCCATAAAATAAATGAACATACATATTACACTGACTCGCAAGCAAATTATGTATTCCGTAATTCCCTTTCTTCTTCTAATACTATAAATGAAATTCGGAAAGCTTTACGCATAAACCTATATATGAGATGGTATGAACTGTTCTGCCAAGCTGTTAAGGCCTGGACCCTCCAGTTTTTTACTGATCATAGTGGTCTCTTCACATTGCAAAAACTTCTCCTAATTATAGACTGGCACAAGCTGTTGCTGGTTTCTGTAAATTAAGTTCATTTTTATGTAGAATTGACAAAAATTATTGTTCCACTTGTGATTGTGGTGATAAAGAGACTTTATATCATAAGCATGTATGACGACCAAAAATTTTATGAAATTCAACTTTGGATTAAAAATAATTTGTTTTTGATACTTTAGCTCTATAAAAATTAGGAGTTGATATTCTTAATTTTTGACGTGACGGGTGTAAACAGTAAACAGAACTTTCAGTCCTGGATCGGCACATGAGCATATATTTACTCTGGTCTACTGCTATCTTCATACACGTCAGTTTAGAAGCTAACCATTCCTATGAATAGTCTCAAAATCTGTTCTCCGAAAAATCATCCGTGTTTATATAGTTTATTCCTTAATTTAGCGTTAATTTTTTGAGAACATGAAAAACAATTACTCTTCTTCTAGTGACGTTAATAACGTTTATCTGATTGTCTCTTATCTGATTGTCTAAATGAAGAAGTTGTCTAGAAATTTTATCTAATTACAAATATCCCCAGCGCGGTTTCCAATTTTTGCCTATTTTTTTGTTTTAGAAATGGCTTTTGAAAACAAGATTATTATAATAAGATTCGTGTTTTAAGTGAACTCGTGGGTTAGGGGACCCTCATTATAATCAACTTTATACCACATTAATTCCCTAATTTGTAACATTACAAATAATAGCAGTAAAAATAAGTCAACTACTTTTATATATGTCTATATCCTTTTTCGGTTCAGTTTTTGCCTATTAGAGTTCTGGCTGCAATTTTGCACACGAGTTCCTGAACTGCGCTTGACTTTAATTAGATAGAAAAAACAATTTTTTCAACTAAAAATAAGGAGGAACACTAAAACTTAAAAAGAACAGAAATGATTACGTATATGAGGGGGTTCTCCCCTCGCCAATGTCTCACTGTTTACGCTAAAGTTCAAATTTTGTTCCAATTCTTTAAGAATGTCCCCTGAATCACAAAGGTCGTTTAATTAGAATAATTAGTTTTTTTAAAAGTACTAAGAAACTTTAGCTTAAAGGGCGAGGTATTGACGAAAGGGCAAACTCCGTCGTATACATAATAATTTATGTTTGTTTTAACTTTTAATGCTGCTCCTTACTTTCACTTGAAAAAACTCGTTTTTTATTTAATTTCTGATCGTTTTTTAAATAATGCTGGAAAATCCGACGCCTCCTTCGTGGCAAATTCTCTTCCCCCATGAAGAATTCCTCCATGGAAAGAACCTACCACGTAAACCTCTCCCCATAAACGACACCACCAGAAAAAAACAGGATTTTTTCATTCATTACTATATGTAAACAATGGGCAAAGTTCAGAACTTGCAGCCGCCCCCTGGGGACTTTGGAGGATTAAGTCGTCCTCAAAGACACAGTTTCTGGATTTTTTCGACCATGCTAAACAAAATGGCTGTCTAAAAATTTTAATCCGGAGACCTTGGGGAAAAATTAGCATTGGAGGAGGCCTAGTTGCCCTCCAATTTTTGGCTACTTAAAAAGGGCCCAAGATCTTTTATAATTTCCACTAGAATGAGCCTTCTCGCAACATTTTAGGACTACTGGGTTGATACAATAGCCCCTGGGGGAAAAGTACAAAATCAAACCAAACAAACACGCATCTGTGATCTTTTTTCAGACAAATATGCAAAATTCCACATTTTTGCAGATAGGAGCTTGAAACCTCTACACACATGGTTTTCTGATACGCTGAATCTGGTGGTGTAATTTTCATCATGATTTCATGACTTTTAGGATGTGTTTCCCCCTTTTTGAGAATAAAGCGAATTTTCTCAGGCATGTAACTTTTGATGAGAATGATTAAACTTGATGAAACTTATATATTTAAAATCAGCATAAAAATTTGTTTCTTTTGATGCGTCTATTCAAATTCTATTTTTTACAGTTTCGGCTACTATTGAGCCGGATTGCTCCTTAATTAAAGTTCATTGCCACGAACTGTTTGATTTTGGTTTAATTCACCTTGAGCAGTAAATATTGCATTTCCATAGACCTATCGCCTTTTTTTTTACAATTTAAGTGGTTTATGTCAATTTATAATTATGGCAATGTAAACAAGTTGAAAGAAAATGGGTCCCGTACCTACTACCCCAATCATTTCGACGCAACGTTTGCATTTATACATCAAGAACTACTTCAATATTATGTCAGTAAATGAATCCTGTGTAACTTAGAAAAGAAATCCAGCATCGTCACTGGTGAAGAGCTCAACTGGCGAGGGAATTGGATATTCTTAGGGGAGTCAAGAATGTTTTGCCCTGAGGACCTTCCGCTTGTTTTGCTCACATAGTAGTTTCTAATTAGACTTTTACAATTACCAATAACCCTGCATTTTTATATTATGTTTGATTACATTTCCTACGGTTTAATGAAGAGCTGAAGTCTTTTCCTGATTTTTTCCAAATACGCAGAGTAAATAATTAAAGTAGTTTATTATCAATTTTGCATCTCAATTTTATTGATTTTCTTATTCCTTTTTCCTGATAGTGCGAAACATTTATAACTCATAGAAGAATGATAATTGGGGGAAAAATTTTCTTACGAAAGAAAAATTTTAGAAGGAAACTTTTTCCTTGGCGAATCGAATTACTATGAATTCCGTGCCAATGAGCGCCTTGACCATCTTTCTGAAATGAAAGGTAGTTTCGATTGGCTATGGTCTTACTAGTTTATTTTTTAAGATTAATTATTGCCTAAATGACAAATAAGAGTCATGGTTATATTAATGTATAGTCTGTTTATTTGTAATTTGGCAGGTAAGGTAACCCTACGTCGAAGTTGAGCTTCTTTTTCACCAGCGCCTCCTTGCGCTAGGTTTCTTTGTCGTTCGCCATAGTTCGAGTCTCTAAAGTTCGATACTAAATAGAAATTTCTTCCCCGAAACTACCTCTTTAAGTGTTGGCTCATATATTTGTTACTCAATTACTAGGTTTTGCTAGTGAAATTAGGTTGAATTTTTTTATTATTTATCGAAGAATTTTCGCCCCTTCAAATTCGCTTGTTTTCCCTGTATTGCTATTGAGGGTTGTTTTGATTTCTCTTCGGAGTGTTTTGGTCTCATTTTGTCCTCCGACTTGGATTCCAAGGAAGTCGAATACGACATTTCCGAGATATTTTCTTGTGATATCAGAGATTTAGGCCTAGAACTAGTCCGATTTTCAAAAAGTTTTTCATTTTGATTAGAGGTGGAAGGTCTGTTTGAGGTGTCATCTCTGTGATTTTTTATTCCTGGTGAACTAAAGAATTCTTGAGATCTTTGGGAGGAGTAAAACCGTTTTTTTTTTTTTTTGTCTGCTTCCATTCTTTGAACACATAATCTTCTGGGGGGGTCGGTGTAATTTTTGTATTAACTAATCCTTCCAATAAACCCAGTCTTTAAGCTTTGCCTTAGAAAGTGAAATACCTCGGTAAAGTTCTTTTTATAATTTTTTTTTTTTGGGGGGGGGTTCACTAAAAATATACTTTCCGGGGTTTTTGTTGAATAATTTATTTGGTCCATGGATTCACGCAGGCTTACTGTTTTAGGGTTGGATGACAATGACGTTGTTTGTTGCTGAGTTGGAGTTTCTATTGCGTAATTCAATTCGTAATATAGTAATGAAGGTCTTTCTATGGGGATCATATTATCATCTGGAAAACGTTTAGGTGGACGGGGGGGGGGGCTAGAAATTCTTTCATGGAAGAATTGAACTTTGGGGGAAGAGTAAAATCATCTTCTTCAGAATTTAGAGGAAGAATCCTTTGTTTTATTTCTTTCTTCAATTTGAGGTTTATTTCTTGGGATAACTAAATTTTTCAGTTATAAATTCCTCAAAATTGTCTTCATCACTTTGATTTTCAAAGTACCATAACTTGATGTTAAATGGTTTTAACTCTTATTCTTGACCTAGGTGGCTCATTTTCTTCCATTGATGACTCACTTATTTTTGTTTCAGATACCCATATGTCAGTAAACCTGGCCTTTTTTTATTCTACTTATTTCAGCTTTGTAAGTTTATCGATTTTGGGGTTCAAAATTTTGCATGTTACATTATTGTCATAAGCTTTTATAATCCTATAAGGTTCGGAATACCCATTTGAGTCTTTTTCTGTCGGCCTTGAATTCGGACTTTATATCACCCTTTATGTTTGATTTTGGCTGAACTTCACGCTCTAGTCTTATTTTTCCAGTTCTTGTCTTACCATTTTACATGCTTGTCTCATCCGATTGATGATATTCTGCTTATAATAAAATCAATCATTATTGAATTGTCTCAAATTTATTATTTCAGTGTATGGTATTTTGAAGTCAGGGCCGAACATTATATAATGAGTTTCTATAATGAGGTTTCTTGTATAGTCTCCGAAAAGGCCGTATTTATTACGTTGGCTAAAAATGGCAAATAGTCGTCCCAGTCCTTCCTCTTGTTTTGAATATATATTCCTAAAACATTTGAATACAACTTGTGTCTATTTTTGATCTTCCCATTTGCTTCTGGGTGAAACGGAGAAGTCACTAAGTTTGATATCTGGAGAAATTGCATTAGATCCCCTGTAGCCTTCGAAACAAAATTTTTCCATCATCCGATGACACTGCATTGAGAATTCCGTAGTTCAAAAATGGTTTAGCGAGTGCCTTACTTGTGGTAGAGGCACTTCGGTCCTTCAAAGCTTTAGCAAACGTAAATCCTCGAAAGTGGTCTACTACTGAAAGTACACATCTTGGCCATTATTTGAGATTGGTAGGCCACCAGTGCCCCCATATAAATCGAAAGAATTTATATCAAACGAAAATCTTTTATTTCGCATGGCTACATTAACCAACAGCCATCAAACAGCTTACCAGCTAGCTCCATGCATTATATTCAACAACAGCCTTCATCCGATAAGTATTATAAATGGAAACCAACTTTTTATGTTATCTGTGTGTTGTTTGGTTTTGTCCAGGCCAGAAAACTTGTAACCCTCCTCCAACTTACCCTCTAATCCCCTTCTAATCACGGGTCGCTTAACATTATTGTGACAAACATCGTTTAAAACAAGAAAAGATACACTGTTTGGGCAATTTTTGCCTGAGGAGATTCTTTGACTTAGTTTTGAGGAGGGTGAACTGTGGTAAAATCAATCAGTTCGTGGTAACGAACTGTAGAAAAGAGCGACCCGGCTCAATAGTAACCGAAACCCTAAAAAACAGAATTTTGATACTAGTACATGGATCAAAAGAATCATGATTTTATGATGATTTTAAATATATAAGTTTAATCAAATTCGATTTTACCCTTCACAAGTTACGAACATTATAAAATTTGTCTTTTTTTGGAAAGGGAGAAACGCCCCCCAAAAGTCATAGAATCTTAACGAAAGTCACACCAACGCATTCAGCGTATCGAAGAACCCTACTGTAGAAGTTTCAAGCTCCTATATACAAAAATGTGGAATTTCGTATTTTTTGCCAGAAGACCAATCACGGATGCGCGTTAATTTGTTTTCTTTTTTGTCTCCCAGGGGTGGTCGTATCGACCCAGTGGTGCTAGAATGTCACGAGAGGGCTCATTCTAATGAAAACTAAAAGTTTTAGTGCCTTTTTTCTGTGACCGAAGAAATTAGAGGGCATCTAGGCTTAATTTTTTGAGCCTCAAAAAAAATACACTCAATTTTTACCCAACGCCAACGAATCAAAATTTTGAGATAGCCATTTTGTTCAGCATAGTTATTTTTTTTTCATTTTATATTAACAAAGGTGGCTCTATATTTTTCAGCGCTTCTTTTTCCTTTTTTGTGAAAGTGTAAGCCATCCAAAATACAATCATTTGTCCTGGAAATAAGCTTGCATTGTGTCTAAGCGCCTCCCTGTGAACTCGAGGAAAGGCTGCAGCCTGGAAATACTCTTTTGTACCTCACCCAAGCCCGATCAGGAGTATCACTACCTCTTGTGGTCAGTTAGTTATTATGGACAGCCTCATGGATATATCTGTCATTGATTTTGATATTTCTGTCTGATATGTTAACGTGTAATTGCTAACCGTTTATTAGTCTTAAAATTTTTATAACAGAAAATAGCTTCAACTTAAAAGTTCTTCGTACAAGGTCGTAATCAGGGAGGAGGTACTGGGTTTGTTCTCCCCCCCGAAACCTTGTCTGGCCATGTAAAACTATAGACAAAATGCATATAAACAACTTTTTCATGTTTTTTTATTTTGTTCACCCCCAATTGAAAATTGAAGCAGATCTTGAAGACTTGTGCCTAAGTGAAAAAAAGAAAATACTGACTCACATGTGATAGTCAAGTAGGGATGTTACAACAGATTATAGTAATCTATTGACTATCGGGTCCGTTCCTCTCATTATCCGATAAATTTTCTTTTTGCTCTTATATTTCCTTTTTTTCACGGAGCAACACAGATTCATTGGACCTTATCGCTCCGAAGTGCGAATTAAGGTAATTATTTATGTATGTACCTGTAAGTCAATTTTAATCACGCTTTAAATTTCCTCGTAGAGGTTAGCCCAGTTTCAATGGCAATTGAAATATACTGATTTTGCAGGAGAAAATAATTTGGCTTCGTATTAATATTTTGTACGATTCATTGCACTGGCTACCTGAATCCTGACCCATTGATTCTTAATTTATGAATAATTTAAACTTAGTTTGTGGTTCCATTTTCTGATTGGTTAGTATGCCCTACCATACACTTGTAAATCTCTTAAGTGCATATATCATATTTAGTTTGTCTTTAGAGTTCGTCTAAAGAAATTCATGTCTGTAGTTTATGTTTTGATAAAATGTGGTGATGATTTGACACTGGTAAATAAACGTGAGATATATTTTATATATTACTATTAATTCTCCCTGGATACTATATATATATATATATATATATATATATATATATATATATATATATATATATATATATATATATATATATATATATATATATATATATATATATATATATATATATATATATATATATATATATATATATATATATATATATATATATATATATATATATATATATATATTTCTTTTAGCTTATCATGAGACAAGACTAAGAGAAATGACAGAATAGATAGGAACTATAGAATTTGGGCTATATATTTGCAAATAAGGGGGGGGGGAGGGACAAAATATTTGGACATACTGAAGTTATAAAAGAATTATTACTTCATAATATGCAGGATAATTGTACTACTACTACTACTACTAATAACTCTAACTCTACCGACAAAGTACAAGGATAATTGTGCCTAATACATTTTGCATACGGACCTGCTATACTTTCTCCTGCCCACCCCTAATGTGCAAATCTGTAGCCTAAATTTGTATCTTAAATATTATATTTTCATTTTATTTTGTGATATTTCATTAGAATTAGTAAGAGAAACAGGTTTTACTTAGATGAAGAATAACAAAGGCGCTATAACAGACAAGTACCATATATATATATATATATATACTAGCTGTTGGGGTGGCGCTTCGCGCCACCCCAACACCTAGTTGGAGGGGGCGCTTCGCGCCCCCCCCCCCCCAAGCCCCCCCGCGCGCGTAAGTCGTTACGCGCCATAATAGTTACGCGCCATTGTAGTTGTGTCCCTATGTCCCACCTGTGAATATAGATAGATATATATATATATGGTTTTAACTACGTAAAACTTGCGAATATACAACATTCTTTGCTGTCCCATTGTCTTTGCATATAAATAGATTGTCAGGTTTACCGACTCTTGAACATGCAACATATAATGGTCCATGGGAAAACAATCTGTATTCAGATCTATACCTCATGATTCTAATGATTGCCCTTGAGCTTTGTTGATGGTGATTGCTAATCGACCATTCCCTGTCCCGGTGTCCCGGTCGTCATTTACATCCCCCTGTTTCCTCCGGTGTCCCCGTTGTAGTTGTGTCACTGTGTCCCGGTCGTCATTTATATTCCCTGTGTCCCGGTCGTCATTTGTATCCCGGTGTCCCGGTCTGTATATACATTCGTTTTTTAGTTTTGTTTTTCTCCTTTATTTTTTTCCTTTTTTTTTCTTTTTTAGCTTATTTAGATTTTTAGATTTTTAGTTTTTTTATTAGTTTTTAGTTTTTTTTTCTTTTTAGTTTTTTTGTCCCGGTCGTCATTTATATCCCCCTGTTTCCCCCGGTGTCCCCGTTGTAGTTGTGTCCCTGTGTCCCGGTCGTCATTTATATTCCCTGTGTCCCGGTCGTCATTTGTATCCCGGTGTACCGGTCTGTATATACATTCGTTTTTTAGTTTTGTTTTTCTCCTTTATTTTTTTCCTTTTTTTTCTTTTTTAGTTTATTTAGATTTTTAGATTTTTTAGTTTTTTTATTAGTTTTTAGTTTTTTTTTCTTTTAGTTTTTTTGTAGTTTTTACCTTCTTTTTAGTTTTGTTAATTTTTTTTTACTTATGTCCTGGTCGTCATTTATACTCCCTATGTCCCGGTGCTTTGTTGATTGCTAATCGAACATTCCTTTTGTCCTGGTCGCTTTCTCTTTGAGTGTCGTCATTTATTTTTTTCTTTTTTAGTTCTTTTAGTTTTTACCTTTTTTAGTTTTTTTTAGTTTTTTTAGATGAAAATTTTTTTTAGTTTTTTCCTTTTTTTCTTTTTAGTTTTTATTGGTTTTTTACCTTTATGTTAGCTTATTTTTCAGTTTTTTCCTTTTTTTTTAGTTTTTTTTATTTTTTATTTTTTTTAGTTTTTTTACCTTTTTTTAGTTTTTTAGTTTTTTTAGTTTTTTAGCTTTTTTACTTTTTTTATTAGTTTTTAGTTTTTTTTGTAGTTTTTGCCTTTTTTTAGTTTTTTCAGTTTTTTTTTAGTTTTTTATTGGTTTTTACCTTTATTTTAGCTTATTTTTCAGTTTTTTCCTTTTTTTTAGTTTTTTTTTAGTTTTTAGTTTTTTTAGTTTTTTACCTTTTTTTAGTTTTTTTAGTTTTTTTAGTTTTTTAGCTTTTTTATTTTTTTATTAGTTTTTAGTTTTTTTTGTAGTTTTTGCCTTTTTTTAGTTTTTTTAGTTTTTTAGCTTTTTTATTAGTTTTTAGTTTTTTTTGTAGTTTTTTGCCTTTTTTTAGTTTGACAACTTATTTTTATATATATAGATAGTTTTTTTTTTTTACTTATGTCCTGGTCGTCATTTATACTCCCTGTGTCCCGGTGCTTTGTTGATTGCTAATCGAACATTCCTTTTGTCCTGGTCGCTTTCTCTTTGAGTGTCGTCATTTATTAGTTTTTTCCTTTTTTTCTTTTTAGTTTTTTATTGGTTTTTACCTTTATTTTAGCTTATTTTTCAGTTTTTTCCTTTTTTTTAGTTTTTTTTTTATTTTTTTAGTTTTTTACCTTTTTTTAGTTTTTTTAGTTTTTTTAGTTTTTTAGCTTTTTTACTTTTTTATTAGTTTTTAGTTTTTTTTTTGTAGTTTTTTGCCTTTTTTTAGTTTTTTCAGTTTTTTTTTTAGTTTTTTATTGGTTTTTACCTTTATAGTTTTTTTAGTTTTTTAGCTTTTTTATTAGTTTTTAGTTTTTTTTGTAGTTTTTGCCTTTTTTTAGTTTTTTCAGTTTTGACGTCACCTGATCCAGTTTTTTCAGGTGACGTCACCTGACCCATCCACACATCCACAGACAGACAACTTATTTTTATATATATAGATATATATATATATATATATATATATATATATATATATATATATATATATATATATATATATATATATATATATATATATATATATATATATATATATATATATATATATATATATATATATATATAAATATATCTATATATATAAAAATAAGTTGTCTGTCTGTGGATCAGGTGACGTCATGGTTCTGTGTCGGCTGACGTCATGAAATTAGTTGTCGTCATTTTTGTTATGACGATGCTTAGTATATTGTAAAACACATTAATTTGGTTAATAATATACCATTTAAAACACCAAAATGAACATGCTGGAGTAGTCACTCGGTGAGAGAGGGTGTCAGAACGGAGAATGAAGGTCCCAGGTTCAAATCCTGGTTAGGCTAAAAAAGGTAAAAAACTAAAAACTAAAAAAAAAACTGAAAAAACTAAAAAAAAGGCAAAAACTACAAAAAAAACTAAAAACTAATAAAAAAAATAAAAAAGCTAAAAAACTAAAAAAAGGTAAAAAACTAAAAAAAAACTAAAAAAAACTAAAAAAAAAGGAAAAAACTGAAAAATAAGCTAAAATAAAGGTAAAAACCAATAAAAAACTAAAAAGAAAAAAAGGAAAAAACTAAAAAAAAATTTCATCTAAAAAACTAAAAAAAACTAAAAAAGGTAAAAACTAAAAGAACTAAAAAAGAAAAAAATAAATGACGACACTCAAAGAGAAAGCGACCAGGACAAAAGGAATGTTCGATTAGCAATCAACAAAGCACCGGGACACAGGGAGTATAAATGACGACCAGGACATAAGTAAAAAAAAAAACTAACAAAACTAAAAAGAAGGTAAAAACTACAAAAAAAACTAAAAAGAAAAAAAAAACTAAAAACTAATAAAAAAACTAAAAAATCTAAAAATCTAAATAAACTAAATAAACTAAAAAATAAAAAAAAGGAAAAAAATAAAGGAGAAAAACAAAACTAAAAAACGAATGTATATACAGACCGGGGACACCGGGATACAAATGACGACCGGGACACAGGGAATATAAATGACGACCGGGACACAGGGACACAACTACAACGGGGACGCCGGGGGGCACAGGGGGATATAAATGACGACCGGGCCAGGGAATGGTCGATTAGCAATCACCATCAACAAAGCTCAAGGGCAATCATTAGAATCATGAGGTATAGATCTTAATACGGATTGTTTTCCCATGGACCATTATATGTTGCATGTTCAAGAGTCGGTATACCTGACAATCTATTTATATGCACAGACAATGGGACAGCCAAGAATGTTGTATATTCGCAAGTTTTACGTAGTTAAAAACATATATATATATATATATATATATATATATATATATATATATATATATATATATATATATATATATATATATATATATATATATATATATATATATATATATATATATATATATATATATATATATATATATATATATATATATCTATATTCACAGGTGGGACATAGGGACACAACTACAATGGCGCGTAACTAATATGGCGCGTAACGACTTACGCGCGCGGGGGGGGCTTGGGGGGCGCGAAGCGCCCCCACCAATTAGGTGTTGGGGTGGCGCGAAGCGCCACCCCAACAGCTAGTATATATATATATATATATATATATATATATATATATCTATATATATATATATATATATATATATATATATATATATATATATATATATATATATATATATATATATATATATATATATATATATATATATATGGTAGGCTACTTGTCTGTTATACGTCTATGTTATTCTTCATCTAAGTTTGTTATTCTAATTAAACGGTCTTTGTGGTTCAGGGGTCATTCTTAAAGAATTAAAACATAATTCGAACTCTAGCGTAAGGAGTAAGGTATTGACGAGGGGGTGAACCCTCTCATTTACATAATAATTTCTGTTTGTTTTAAATTTTAATGTTGCTCCTTACCTTCAGTTGAATTTTTTTTTAAATTTAATATCAAAACAATTTGATGACTAATTTCATCTCTTAAATCTTATTTATCCTATTTTAGTCTACCAGATGTAGTAAAACAGTTCGTGGTAATGAACTGTTGTAGGGAGCGACCCAGCTCATTAGTAAACGAAAGACTGAAAAATGGAATTTTGATACTAATACATATATCAAAAGAATTAGATTTTTATCCTGATTTTAAATATAAAAGTTTCATCCAATTTAGTCTTACTCATCATAAGATGGGATCCTGAGAAAATTTGCCCTATTTTGGAAAATAGGGAAAAACACACCCTGAAAGTCATAGAATCTTAACGAAAATCACACCATCAAATTCACCGTATCAGAGGACCTCACTGTAGAAGTTTCAATCTCCTATCTACAAAAATGGGAAAATCGCCTTTTTGGCCCAAAGACCGATCACGGGTGCGTGTTTATTTGTTGTTATGGCACTTGGTATTAACCAAGTGACATATAGCAGTCGCCAATTCTGTCGGTCTGTCGGTCCCGGTTTTGCTACTTTAGGCACTTCCAGGTAAGCTAGGACGATGAAATTTGGCAAGCGTATCAGGGACCGGACCAGATTAAATTAGAAATAGTCGTTTTCCCGATTTGACCATCTGGGGGAGGGGGGAGTGGGGGCCCGGTTAATTCGCAAAAAATAGAAAAAATGAAGTATTTTTAACTTATCAGCGGGTGATTGGATCTTAATGAAATTTGATATTTGGAATGATATTGTGTCTCAGAGCTCTTATTTTAAATCCCGACCGGATCTGATGACATTGGGGGGAGTTGGAGGGGGAAAACCTAAAGTCCCGGTTTTGCTACTTTAGGCACTTCCAGGTAAGCTAGGACGATGAAATTTGGCAAGCGTATCAGGGACCGGACCAGATTAAATTCGAAATAGTTGTTTTCCCGATTTGACCATCTGGGGGGGGGAGTAGGGGTCGGTTAATTCGGAAAAATAGAAAAAATGAAGTATTTTTAACATATGAGCGGGTGATTGGATCTTATGAAATTTGATGTTTGGAATGATATTGTGTCTCAGAGCTCTTATTTTAAATCCCGATTGGGTCTGATGACATTGGGGGGAGTTGGAGGGGGGAAACCTAAAATCTTGGAAAACACTTAGAGTAGAGGGATCGGGATGAAACTTGATGGAAAAAATAAGCGCAAGTCCCAGATACATGATTGACATAATCGGAACTGATTTGCTCTCTTTGGGGTAGTTGGGGGGGGGAGTAAGTCTTAAAAATTAGAAAAATGAGGTATTTTCAACTTACGAACGGGTGATCGGATCTCAATGAAATTTGATGTTTAGAAGGATATCGTGTCTTAGAGCTCTTATTTTAAATCCCGACCGGATCTGGTGATGGGGGCGGGGAGTTGGGAGGGGGAAACCTAAAACTTGGAAAACACTTAGAGTGGAGGGATCGGGATGAAACATGGTGGGAAAAATAAACACAAGTCCTAGATAGATGATTGACATAAACGGAAGGAATCCGCTCTCTTTTGGGTAGTTGGGGGGGGGTATTTCTGAAAAAAATAGGTATTTTTAACTTACGAACGGGTGATCGGATTTCAATGAAATTTGATAATTAGAAAGATATCGTGGCTCAGAGCTCTTATTTTAAACCCGACACGATCTGGTGATATTTGGGGGGGGGGGAGTTGGGAGGGAGAAACCTAAAAATTGGAAAAACACTTAGAGTGGAGGGATCGGGATGAAACTTGGTGGAAAAAAAAACGAGTCCTAGATACATGATTGACATAACCAGAACGGATCCGCTCTCTTTGGGGTAGTTGGGGGGGGGGGGGGTTAATTCTGAAAAACTAGAAAAAATGAGGTATTTTTAACTTACGAACGGGTGATTGGATCTCCATGAAATTTGATTTTTAGAAGGATATTGTGTCTCAAAGCTCTTATTTTAAATCCTGACCGGATCTGGTGACATTGGGGGAAGTTTGGGGTGGGGTGACCTAAAATGATGGGAAACGCTTAGATTGGAGGGATTGGGATGAAACTTGGTTGGAAAAATAAGCAGAAGTCTTGCATACGTAATTTACATAATTGGAACGGATCCGCTCAATTGCGGGGGGGGGGGGGAATTCTGAAAAATAAGAAAAATGACGTATTTTTAACTTACGAAGGAGTGATCGGATCTTCATGAAACTTCATGTTTAGAAGGACCTCGTAACTCCGATATCTTATTTTAAATCTCAACCGGATCATGCGTTAATTTGGGGGGGGGGGTAGTTGGGGGGGACCGGAAATCTTAGAAAATACTTAAAGCCGTGAGATCAGGATGAAACTGGATGGGAAGAATAGAAACCTGTCTAAGATACGTGACTGACATAACTGGACCGGATCTGCTCTCTTTGGTGGAATTGGGGGGGGGGGTAATTTTGAAAATTGAGGTATTTGTAACTTACGAAAGGGTGACCAGATCTTAATGAAATTTGATATTTAGAAGGATCTTGTGCTTTAAAGTTCTAATTTCAAATTCCGACCAGATCCTGTGACATTCGGGGGAGTTGGAGGGGGGAACCGGAATTCTTGAAAACATGAAAATTGGAGTATTTATATCTTACGAATAGATGATCGGATCGTAATGAAATTTGATTTTTAGAAGGAATTCATGTCTCAGAGCTCTTATTTCAAATCCCGACCAGATCTTTTGACATTGTGGGGATTTGGAGGGGGAAATCTTGGAAAAACACTTGGAGTGTAGGAATCGGGATGAAGCTTGGTAGATAGAATAAACAAATGTCCTTGATACGTGATTGACAGAATCGTACTGGATTCGCTCTCTTTGGGGGAGTTGGGGGGAGGAGTTCAGTGATTTGGCGAGTTCGGTGCTTCTGGACGTGCTAGGGCGATGAAAATTGGTAGGCGTGTCAGGGAGCTGCACAATTTGACTTGATAAAGTCGTTTTCCCAGATTCGACCATCTGGGGGGCAAAAGGGAGAGGAAAAATTAGAAAAAATTAGGTATTTATAACTTACGAGTGGGTGATCGGATCTTAATGAATTTTGATATTTAGAAGGACTTTGTGACTCAGAACTCTTATTTTAAATCTTGACCGGCATTAAGCCTCTCATTTTCCTTTTTAAATCAATCTATTGATTCATAGAATTTTGTTAGAGCTCATACCATATGATCTCTTGGCTCTTAGCTCTTCTCGCCTCGTCACAAGTGCCATATGAGCTCTTAGCTCTTGTTTTTATGGCACTTGGTATTAACCAAGTGACATAGCAATCGCAAATTCTGTTGGTCTGTGTGTCGGTCGGTCCTGGTTTTGCTACTTTAGGCATTTCCAGATAAGCTAGGACGATGAAATTTGGCAGGCACACCAAGAACCGGACCAGATTAAATTAGAAATAGTCATTTTCCCGATTTGACCATGTGGGGGGGGAGTGGGGGTCCAGTTAATTCGGAAAAAATAGGAAAAATGAAGTATTTTTTAACTTACGAACACTTGATCAGATCTTAATGAAATTGGATGTTTGGAAGGATATCGTGTCTCAGAGCTCTTATTTTAAATCCTGACCAGATCTGGTGACATTGGAGGGGGAGTTGGGAGGGGGAAACCTAAAATCTTGGAAAACACTTAGAGTGGAGGGATCGAAATGAAACTTGGCGGGAAAAATAAGCACAAGTCCTAGATACATGATTGACATAACCGGAACGGATCTGCTCTCTTTGGGGTAGTTGGGAGGGGGGGTTAATTCTGAAAAATTAGAAAAAAATGAGGTATTTTTAACTTACGAACGGGTGATCGGATCTCACTGAAATTTGATATTTAGAAGAATATTGTGTCTCAAAGCTCTTATTTTAAATCCCGACCAGATTTAGAAGGATATTGTGCTTTAAAGCTCTTATTTTAAATTTTGACCAGATCCTGTGATATTGGAGGGAGTTAGAGGGGAAAACCGGAATTCTTGGAAAACGTGAAAATTGGGGTATTTTATCTTACGAATAGGTGATCAGATCTTAATGAAACGTGATATAGAAGGATCTTATGTCTCAGATGCTCCATTTTCGACTCAAATCGGATCTGGGGACATAGGGGGTTGGAGGAGGGAAACAGAAACCTTGGAAAATGCTTAGAGTGGAGAGATCGGGATGAAACTTGATGGGAAGAATAATCACAAGTTCTATATACGTGATTGACATAACTAGAACGGATCCGTTCTCTTTGGAGGAGGTGGGGGTGTTAATT